>NC_092730.1:37490532-37656532 GCF_047496885.1 Scyliorhinus torazame
ACAGCGGAGCACGATCTTGTTCCGGGACTTGGAGTGAGCGGGGGGAGGGGAGAGCTCTTTCTGGGCCTGGCTTATTTGTCTGATTCTGGGTTAGGATTTGGAGAGTATTTTCTTTATTTTACTGATTATCAATTGAAAGAATAGATTGATCTATCATTGGCCTCATCTGGCCCTGATTTACAAGAGATATGTTATCTTCCGCCCAGTTCAACAGATGAAGAGATGAGTTCCAAGATGATGATTCTGCAGCAACGTGAATGTACACGTCTCCTTCTAACTGACAGTAAGTACAATATTAATCCAACATTGCAGAGACACAAACACAACATCAACTCCACCGTCACAGAGAACAGAAGCAGTCAGACTCACATTGACCTCAAGTCCCAGATAAACATGTTCAATCCAACAGTGATACACGAGAGGGCAGGTGGGATAATTTTCCACAATTCGCCCCCACGCCATATCATGGAACGTTGGATCAACTTGTGATAATAGCTTTTCGTAAAGTAATCAGTGTAGAATTAATTAGGTACAGATTCAGCAATGTGTAAGTATCCATTTGCATTTTTTTGTAACTTTGTTGGATTAAAATGTATCAGAAGCACTTTAATCTCACAAGTTGTGAACCTTTGGTGCAAGTAAAAACTCAGATAGTACAGCTGATATAAAAATACAGAATTATTCGTAAGTTTCTACTGAGACAAGTCAGAAAACAAAATATTGGGGGAATGTCCAATTCACATAACAAGCATGTCTTTCGGGACTTGTGGGAGGAAACCGTAGCATCCGGAGGAAACCCACACAGACACAGGGAAAACGTGCAGACTCTGCACAGGCAGCGACCCAAGCGGGAATCAAACCTTGGAACCTGGCACTGTGAAGCAATCCCCTGATTTACACAATCCCCTGGTTTACACCACGCTAGTTTCACACACTCCTCTGGTTTACATGCTGTCCTGGTTTCACACTCATCTGGTTTGAGCACTCAACTGCTGTACACTCTCCTCATTTTACACACACTCTTGTTGTGCATCCTCCCCTGGTTCCATACACTCCCCTGGTTTATACACTCCATTGGGATACACACTCCCCGGCTTTACGCACTCCCCGGCTTTACGCACCCCCCCTGCTTTACGCACCCCCCCTGCTTTACGCACCCCCCCTGCTTGACGCACCCCCCCCTGCTTGACGCACCCCCCTGCTTGACGCACCCCCCTGCTTGACGCACCCCCCTGCTTGACGCACCCCCCTGCTTGACGCACCCCCCTGCTTGACGCACCCCCCTGCTTGACGCACCCCCCTGCTTGACGCACCCCCCTGCTTGACGCACCCCCCTGCTTGACGCACCCCCCTGCTTGACGCACCCCCCTGCTTGACGCACCCCACTGCTTGACGCACCCCCCTGCTTGACACCCCCCCCCCCCTGCTTGACACCCCCCCCCTGCTTGACACCAACCCACTGCTTGACACCCCCCCCCCGCTTGACACCCCTCCCCCTGCTTGACACCCCCCCCCCCTGCTTGACGCACCCCCCCCTTCTTGACCCCCCCCCCCTGCTTGACACCCCCCCCCCCCCCCTGCTTGACACCCCCCCCCTGCTTGATACACCCCCCTGCTTGATACAAACAAACAAAGAACAAAGAAATGTACAGCACAGGAACAGGCCCTTCGGCCCTCCAAGCCCGTGCCAACCATGCTGCCCGACTAAACTACAATCTTCTACACTTCCTGGGTCCGTATCCCTCTATTCCCATCCTATTCATGTATTTGTCAAGATGCCCCTTAAATGTCACTATCGTCCCTGCTTCCACCACCTCCTCCGGTAGCGAGTTCCAGGCACCCACTACCCTCTGCGTAAAAAACTTGCCTCGTACATCTACTCTAAACCTTGCCCCTCTCACCTTATACCTATGCCCCCTAGTAATTGACCCCTCTAACCTGGGGAAAAGCCTCTGACTATCCACTCTGTCTATGCCCCTCATAATTTTGTATACCTCTATCAGGTCTCCCCTCAACCTCCTTTGTTTCAGTGAGAACAAACCGAGTTTATTCAACCGCTCCTCATAGCTAATGCCCTCCATACCAGGCAACATTCTGGTAAATCTCTTCTGCACCCTCTCTAAAGCCTCCACATCCTTCTGGTAGTGTGGCGACCAGAATTGAACACTATACTCCAAGTGTGGCCTAACTAAGGTTCTATACAGCTGCAACATGACTTGCCAATTCTTATACTCAATGCCCCGGCCAATGAAGGCAAGCATGCCGTATGCCTTGTTGACTACCTTCTCCACCTGTGTTGCCCCTTTCAATGACCTGTGGACCTGTACTCCTAGATCTCTTTGACTTTCAATACTCTTGAGGGTTCTACCATTCACTGTATATTCCCTACTGCATTAGACCTTCCAAAATGCATTACCTCACATTTGTCCGGATTAAACTCCATCTGCCATCTCTCCGCCCAAGTCTCCAAACAATCTAAATCCTGCTGTATCCTCCGACAGTCCTCATCGCTATCTGCAATTCCACCAACCTTTGTGTCGTCTGCAAACTTACTAATCAGACCAGTTACATTTTCCTCCAAATCATTTATATATACTACAAAGAGCAAAGGTCCCAGCACTGATCCCTGTGGAACACCACTGTTCACAGCCCTCCAATTAGAAATGCATCCTTCCATTGCTACTCTCTGCCTTCTATGGCCGAGCCAGTTCTGTATCCACCTTGCCAGCTCACCCCTGATCCCGTGTGACTTCACCTTTTGTACTAGTCTACCATGAGGGACCTTGTCAAAGGCCTTACTGAAGTCCATATAGACAACATCCACTACCCTACCTGCATCAATCATCTTAGTGACCTCCTCGAAAAACTCTATCAAGTTAGTGAGACACGACCTTCCCTTCACAAAACCGTGCTGCCTCTCACGAATACGTCCATTTGCTTCCAAATGGGAGTAGATCCTGTCTCGAAGAATTCTCTCCAGTAATTTCCCTACCACTGAAGTAAGTCTCACCGGCCTGTAGTTCCCGGGATTATCCTTGCTACCCTTCTTAAACAGAGGAACAACATTGGCTATTCTCCAGTCCTCCGGGACATCCCCTGAAGACAGCGAGGATCCAAAGATTTCTGTCAAGGCCTCAGCAATTTCCTCTCCAGCCTCCTTCAGTATTCTGGGGTATATCCCATCAGGCCCTGGGGACTTATGCTTCAGCTCCAGTTCCCTAACACGGTCTTTGAGGAGCTGAAGTTGGGTGCACTTCCCGCAGGTATAGTCAGCGGGGACACCGGTGGTATCCCTCACCACCCACATCCTACAGGAGGAGCATGCAACTGGCCTAGCCTCCATCCCTTCTTACCTGACAGAATATAGCTGCCCTGTGGACTAACTAGATCTCCGCCCTCCGACTCTGCTCCCAGTCAGCTACACTTTCTGTAAACTCCTGGCTCTCTTCGCAATCTTTGCGGAAATGTCGGAAACAAAATGAAAGGAGCACCTTACTCCCTCCTCACCTAACTCCCTCGGTCACCAAACTCTTACTATAGCACTCAAAAAGAACCAAATTCAGCACTCCCTCGGTCACCAAACTCTTACTATAGCACTCAAAAAGCACCAAATTCAGCACTCCCTCGGTCACCAAACTCTTACTATAGCACTCAAAAAGCACCAAATTCAGCACTCAGTGCAAACCTCAGCACTCAGTGCAAACAGTTCCCGCCTAATATTGTTATAATTAACCTTCCCCCAATTTAGCACATTCATCCTAGGACCACTCTTATCCTTGTCCACCAGTACTTTAAAACTTACTGAATTGTGGTCACTGTTACCGAAATGCTCCCCTACTGAAACATCTACCACCTGGCCGGGCTCATTCCCCAATACCAGGTCCAGTACCGCCCCTTCCCTAGTTGGACTGTCTACATATTGTTTGAAGAAGCCCTCCTGGATGCTCCTTACAAACTCCGCCCCGTCTAAGCCCCTGGCACTAAGTGAGTCCCAGTCAATATTGGGGAAGTTGAAGTCTCCCATCACCACAACCCTGTTGTTTTTACTCTTTTCCAAAATCTGTCTACCTATCTGCTCCTCTATCTCCCGCTGGCTGTTGGGAGGCCTGTAGTAAACCCCCAACATTGTGACTGCACCCTTCTTATTCCTGATCTCTACCCATATAGCCTCACTGCCCTCTGAGGTGTCCTCCTGCAGTACAGCTGTGATATTCTCCCGAACCAGTAGCGCAACTCCGCCTCTCCTTTTACATCCCCCTCTATCCCGCCTGAAACATCTAAATCCTGGAACGTTTAGCTGCCAATCTTGCCCTTCCCTCAACCAGGTCTCTGTAATGGCAACAACATCATAGTTCCAAGTACTAATCCAAGCTCTAAGTTCATCTGCCTTACCCGTAATACTTCTTGCATTAAAACATATGCACGTCAGGCCACCAGACCCGCTGTGTTCAGGAAATTCTCCCTGTCTGCTCTGCCTCAGAGCCACACTGTCCCTATTCCCTAGTTCTCCCTCAATGCTCTCACCTTCTGACCTATTGCTCCCGTGCCCACCCCCCTGCCATACTAGTTTAAACCCTCCCGTGTGACACTCGCAAACCTCGCGGCCAGGATATTTATGCCTCTCCGGTTTAGATGCAGCCCGTCCTTCTTATACAGGTCACACCTGCCCCGGAAGAGCTCCCAGTGGTCGAGATAACGGAAACCCTCCCTCCTACACCAGCTGTTTAGCCACGTGTTTAGCTGCTCTATCTTCCTATTTCTAGCCTCACTGGCACGTGGCACAGGGAGTAATCCCGAGATTACAACCCTCGAGGTCCTGTCTTTTAACTTTCTGCCTAGCTCCCTGAACTCCTGCTGCAGGACCTCATGCCCCTTCCTGCCTATGTCGTTAGTACCAATATGTACAATGACCTCTGCCTGTTTGCCCTCCCCCTTCAGGATGCCCTCTACCCATTCGGAGACATCCTGGACCCTGGCACCAGGGAGGCAACATACCATCCTGGAGTCTCTTTCACGTCCACAGAAGCGCCTATCTGTGCCCCTGACTATAGAGTCCCCTATTACTATTACTCTTCTGCGCTTTGACCCTCCCTTCTGAACATCAGAGCCAGCCGTGGTGCCACTGCTCTGGCTGCTGCTGTTTTCCCCTGATAGGCTATCCCCCCCCGACAGTATCCAAAGGGGTATACCTGTTCGAGAGGGGGACAACCACAGGGGATTCCTGCACTGACTACCTGCCCTTTCTGGTGGTCACCCATTTCTCTGCCTGCACCTTGGGTGTGACCACATTTACATAACTGCGATCTATGACGCTTTCCGCCACCTGCATGCTCCTAAGTGCATCCAATTGCTGCTCCAACCGAACCATGCGGTCTGTGAGGAGCTCCAGTTGGGTGCACTTTCTGCAGATGAAGCCATCCGGGACGCTGGAAGCCTCCCGGACCTGCCACATCTCACAGTCAGAGCACTGCACCCCTCTAACTGACATTGCGTCAATTAATTAAAATTAAAATTTAAATTTTTATTTATTTTTTAATATATTTTTTAAAATTTCAAAGTTACTGTTTCCTAGCACTAGATTTCTAATAGAAATACGAAAGCTAAATATAGTACTCTCCGATCTCTGGCTTAGATATCCCACTAAATTGTACTTAAGTAATTATGTTTAATTAGTTACCAATGCTTAATTTTTTTAATTTAGTGTAGATTCCCAACCAGCCACTCAGGCCACAGCTTTTCTGTGATGTCACTGCAGTTTCCCCCCGACACACACAATTTGAAAAAGGTATAAAAGTAAAAATCACTTACCTTCTGAGTGTCTTAGACGTTCTCAGGTTCTCTCCCTGACAGAGACTGCTCCTCCTCCGACGAACACTCCCCTGCTTTATACATCCCCCTGTATTATGCACTCCCCTGCTTTATGCACTCCACTGCCTTATACACTCCCCTGCTTTACACAGTTCCCTGCTTTACACACTTCCCTGCTTTATACTCTGCCCTGCTTTGTACATCCCCCTGCTTTCTGCACTCCCCTGCTTTATACACCCCACTGCTTTATACACCCCCCTGCTTTATACACCCCCCTGCTTTATACACCCCACTGCTTTATACACTCCACTGCTTTATACACCACCCTGCTTTATACATCCCCCTGCTTGATACACTTCCCTGCTTGATACACTCCCCTGCTTTATACATCCCCCTGCTTTATACACCCCCCTGCTTTATACACCCCCCTGCTTTATACACTCCCCTGCTTTATACACTCCCCTGCGTTATACATCCCCCAGCTTTATACATCCGCCTGCTTTATACATCCGCCTGCTTCATACATCCGCCTCCTTCATACATCCCCCTGCTTCATACATCCCCCTGCTTCATACATCCCCCTGCTTCATACATCCCCCTGCTTCATACATCCCCCTGCTTCATACATCCCCCTACTTTATACACCCACCTGCTTTATACACCCACCTTCTTTATACACCCCCCTGCTTTATAGCCCCCCTGCTTTATACAATCCCCTGCTTTATACATCCCCCTGCTTTATACACTTCCCTGCTTGATACATCCCCCTGCTTGATACTCTGCCCTGCTTTATACACCCCCCTGCTTTATACACCCCCCTGCTTTATACACCCCCCTGCTTTATACACCCCCCTGCTTTATACAACCCCCTGCTTTATACACCCCCCTGCTTTATACACCCCCCTGCTTTATACACCCCCCTGCTTTATACACCCCCTGCTTTATACATCCCCCTGCATTATGCACTCCCCTGCTTTATGCACTCCCCTGCTTTATGCACTCCCCTGCTTTATACACTCCCCTGCTTTATGCACTCCCCTGCTTTATACACTCCCCTGCTTTACACACTCCCCTGCTTTATACCCCCCTGCTTTATACTCTGCCCTGCTTTGTACATCCCCCTGCTTTATGCACTCCCCTGCTTTATACACCCCCCTGCTTTATACACTCCTCTGTTTTAGACATCCCTCTGCTTTATGCACTCCCCTGCCTTATACACTCCCCTGCTTTACACACTTCCCTGCTTTGTACATCCCCCTGCTTTATACACACCCCTGCTTTATACACCCCCCTGCTTTATACACCCCCCTGCTTTATACACCCCCCTGCTTTATACACCCCCCTGCTTTATACACTCCCCTGCTTCATACACTCCCCTGCTTCATACACTCCCTTGCTTCATACACCCCCCTGCTTCATACATCCCCCTGCTTTATCCCCCCCCCTGCTTTATACGTCCCCCTTCTTTATACGCCCCCCTGCTTTATACGCCCCCCTGCTTTATACGCCCCCCTGCTTTATACGCCCCCCTGCTTTATACGCCCCCCTGCTTTATACGCTCTCCTGCTATATACGCTCCCCTGCTTTGTACTCTCCCCTGCTTTGTACACCCCCCTGCTTTGTACACCCCCTGCTTTGTACACCCCCCTGCTTTGTACACCCCCCTGCTTTGTACACCCCCCTGCTTTGTACACCCCCCTGCTTTGTACACCCCCCTGCTTTGTACACCCCCCTGCTTTGTACACCCCCCTGCTTTGTACACCCCGCTGCTTTGTACACCCCCCTGCTTTGTACACCCCCCTGCTTTGTACACCCCCCTGCTTTGTACACCCCCCTGCTTTAACCACACCCCTGCTTTGTACACCCCCCTGCTTTGTACATGCCCTGCTTTGTACATCCCCTGCTTTATACACTCCTCTGCTTTATACACTCCCCTGCTTTATACATCCCCCTGCTTTATACATCCCCCTGCTTTATACATCCCCCTGCTTTATACACTCCTCTGTTTTAGACATCCCTCTGCTTTATGCACTCCACTGCTTTATGCACTCCCCTGCTTTATAAACCGCCCTGCTTTATACACTTCCCTGCATGATACATCCCCTGCTTTATACACTCCCGTGCTTTATACACTCCCCTGCTTTATACACCCCCGCTTTATACACCCGCCGCTTTATACACTCCCCTGCTTTATACACTCCCCTGCTTTATACACTCCCCTGCTTCATACACCCTCCTGCTTCATACACCCCCCTACTTCATACACCCCCCTGCTTCATACATGCCCCTGCTTGATACATCCCCCTGCTTGATACATCCCCCTGCTTGATACATCCCCCTGCTTGATACATCCCCCTGCTTGATACAACCCCCTGCTTTATACGCTCTCCTGCTAGATATGCTCCCCTGCTTTGTACTCTCCCCTTCTTTGTACGCTCCCCTGCTTTGTACGCTCCCCTGCATTGTACACCCCCCTGCTTTGTACACCACCCTGCTTTGTACACCCCCTGCTTTGTACACCCCCCTGCTTTGTACACCCCCCTGCTTTGTACACCCCCCTGCTTTGTACACCCCCCTGCTTTGTACACCCCCCTGCTTTGTACACCCCCCTGCTTTGTACACCCCCCTGCTTTAACCACTCCCCTGCTTTGTACATCCCCTGCTTTGTACATCCCCTGCTTTATACACTCCTCTGCTTTATACACTCCCCTGCTTGATACATCCCCTTGCTTTATACACTCCCCTGCTTTATACACTCCCCTGCTTTATACACACCCCTGCTTTATACACCCCCCTGCTTTATACACCCCCTGCTTTATACACCCCCCTGCTTTATACACCCCCCTGCTTTATACACCCCCCTGCTTTATACACCCCCCTGCTTTATACACCCCCCTGCTTTATACACCCCCCTGCTTTATACACCCCCCTGCTTTATACACCCCCCTGCTTTATACACCCCCCTGCTTTATACACCCCCCTGCTTTATACACCCCCCTGCTTTATACACCCCCCTGCTTTATACACCCCCCTGCTTTATACACCCCCCTGCTTTATACACCACCCTTCTTTAACCACTCCCCTGCTTTATACACTCCCTTGCTTTATACACTCCCCTGCTTTATACACTCCCCTGCGTTATACATCCCCCAGCTTTATACAACCGCCTGCTTCATACATCCGCCTGCTTCATACATCCGCCTGCTTCATACATCCGCCTGCTTCATACATCCCCCTGCTTCAGACATCCCCCTGCTTCATACATCCCCCTGCTTCATACATCCCCCTGCTTCATACATCCCCCTGCTTCATACATCCCCCTGCTTCATACATGCCCCTGCTTCATACATGCCCCTGCTTCATACATCCCCCTGCTTTATACACCCACCTGCTTTATACACACCCCTGCTTTATACACCCACCCTCTTTATACCCCCCCTGCTTTATAACCCCCCTGCTTTATACAATCCCCTGCTTTATACAATCCCCTGCTTTATACACACCCCTGCTTTATACACCCACCTTCTTTATACCCCCCCTGCTTTATACCCCCCCTGCTTTATACAATCCCCTGCTTTATACAATCCCCTGATTTATACACTCCCCTGCTTTATACATCCCCCTGCTTTATACTCTTCCCTGCTTGACACATCCCCCTGCTTGATACTCTGCCCTGCTTTATACACCCCCCTGCTTTATACATCCCCTGCTTTATACATCCCCTGCTTTATACACCCCCCTGCTTTATACACCCCCCTGCTTTATACACCCCCCTGCTTTATACACCCCCCTGCTTTATACACCCCCCTGCTTTATACACCCCCCTGCTTTATACACCCCCCTGCTTTATACACCCCCCTGCTTTATACACCCCCCTGCTTTATACACCCCCCTGCTTTATACATCCCCCTGCTTTATACATCCCCCTGCTTTATGCACTCCCCTGCTTTATGCACTCCACTGCCTTATACACTCCCCTGCTTTACACACTCCCCTGCTTTATACACCCCCCTGCTTTATACACCCCCCTGCTTTATACACCCCCCTGCTTTATACATCCCCCTGCTTTATACATCCCCCTGCTTTATGCACTCCCCTGCTTTATGCACTCCACTGCCTTATACACTCCCCTGCTTTACACACTCCCCTGCTTTATACCCCCCCTGCTGTATACTCTGCCCTGCTTTGTACATCCCCCTGCTTTATGCACTCCCCTGCTTTATACACCCCCCTGCTTTATACACTCCTCTGTTTTAGACATCCCTCTGCTTTATGCACTCCACTGCTTCATGCACTCCCCTGCTTTATAAACCGCCCTGCTTTTATACACTTCCCTGCATGATACATCCCCCTGCTTTATACACTCCCGTGCTTTATACACTGCCCCGCTTTATACACCCGCCGCTTTATACACCCGCCGCTTTATACACTCCCCTGCTTTATACACCACCCTGCTTTATACACCCCCCTGCTTTGTACACCCCCCTGCTTTATACGTCCACCTGCTTGATACACTCCCCTGCTTGATACACTCCCCTGCTATATACACCCCCTTGCTTTATACACTCCCCTGCTTTATACAACCCCCTGCTTTACCCCCCCTGATTTATACATCCCCCTGCTTTATACACCCCCCTGCTTTATACACCCCCCTGCTTCGTACATCCCCCCTGCTTCGTACATCCCCCCTGCTTCGTACATCCCCCCTGCTTCGTACATCCCCCCTGCTTCGTACATCCCCCCTGCTTCGTACATCCCCCCTGCTTCGTACATCCCCCCTGCTTCGTACATCCCCCTGCTTCATGCATCCCCCTGCTTCATGCACTTCCCTGCTTTATACACCCCCCTGCTTTATACACTCCCCTGCTTTATACCCCCCCCTGCTTGATATTCTGCCCTGCTTTGTACATCCCCTGCTTTGTACATCCCCTGCTTTTGTCCACTCCCCTGCTTTATACACTCCCCTGCTTTATACACTCCCCTACTTTACACACTCCCCTGCTTTATACCCCCCCTGCTTTATACTCTGCCCTGCTTTATACATCCCCCTGCTTTGTACGCCCCCCTGCTTTATACGCCCCCCTGCTTTGTACGCTCCCCTGCTTTGTACGCTCCCCTGCTTTGCAGGCTCCCCTGCTTTGTACGCTCCCCTGCTTTGTACGCTCCCCTGCTTTGTACGCTCCCCTGCTTTGTACGCTCCCCTGCTTTGTACGCTCCCCTGCTTTGTACGCTCCCCTGCTTTGTACGCTCCCCTGCTTTGTACGCTCCCCTGCTTCGTACGCTCCCCTGCTTTGTACGCTCACCTGCTTTGTACGCTCCCCTGCTTTGTACGCTCCCCTGCTTTGTACGCTCCCCTGCTTTGTACGCTCCCCTGCTTTGTACGCTCCCCTGCTTTGTACGCTCCCCTGCTTTGTACGCTCCCCTGCTTTACACGCTCCCCTGCTTTACACGCTCCCCTGCTGTACACACTCCCCTGCTTTACACTCTGCCCTGCTTTGTACATCCCCCTGCTTTGTACATCCCACTGCTTTATGCATCCTCCTGATTTACACACTCCTCTGCTTTATACACTCCTCTGCTTAATACTTCCACCTGCTTTATGTACTCCCCTGCTTTATACTTCCCCCTGCTTTATACTTCGCCCTGCTTTATACTTCGCCCTGCTTTATACACTTCCCTGCTTGATACATCCCCCTGCTTTATACACTCCCCTGCTTTATACACTCCCCTGCTTTTTCGCCCCCCTGCTTTATACGCTCCCCTGCTTTATACGCTCCCCTGCTTTATACACTCCCCTGCTTTATACTTCCCCCTGCTTTATACTTCGCCCTGCTTTATACTTCGCCCTGCTTTATACACCCCCCTGCTTTATACACCCCCCTGCTTTATACGCCCCCCTGCTTTATACACCCCCCTGCTTTATACACCCCCCTGCTTTATTCACTCCCCTGCTTTATTCACTCCCCTGCTCTGTTCACTCCCCTGCTTTATACGCCCCCTGCTTTATACGCCCCCTGCTTTATACGCCCCCCCTGCTTTATACTCTGCCCTGCTTTATACACCCCCCTGCTTTATACACTCCCCTGCTTTATACACTCCCCTGCTATATACACCCCCCTGCTTTATACTCTCCCCTGCTTTATACACTCCCCTGCTTTATACACTCCCCTGCTTTATACACTCCCCTGCTTTATACACTCCCCTGCTTTATACACTCCCCTGCTTTATACACCCCCCTGCTTTATACTCTCCCCTGCTTTATACACTCCCCTGCTTTATACACTCCCCTGCTTTATACGCCCCCCTGCTTTATACGCCCCCTGCTTTATACGCCCCCCCTGCTTTATACTCTGCCCTGCTTTATACACCCCCCTGCTTTATACACCCCCCTGCTTTATACACTCCCCTGCTTTATACACTCCCCTGCTATATACACCCCCCTGCTTTATACTCTCCCCTGCTTTATACACTCCCCTGCTTTATACACTCCCCTGCTTTATACACCCCCCTGCTTTATACACCCCCCTGCTTTATACACCCCCCTGCTTTATACACCCCCCTGCTTTATACACCCCCCTGTTTTATACAACCCCCTGCTTTATACACCCCCCTGCTTTATACACCCCCCTGCTTTATACACCCCCCTGCTTTATACACCCCCCTGCTTTATACACCCCCCTGCTTTATACACCCCCCTGCTTTATACACCCCCCTGCTTTATACACTCCACTGCTTTATACACTCCCCTTGCTTTATACATCTCCCTGCATTATGCACTCCCCTGCTTTATGCACTCCCCTGCTTTATGCACTCCCCTGCCTTATACACTCCCCTGCTTTACACACTCCCCTGCTTTACACACTCCCCTGCTTTACACTCTGCCCTGCTTTGTACATCCCCCTGCATTGTACATCCCCTGCTTTGTACATCCCCTGCTTTGTACATCCCCTGCTTTGTACATCCCCTGCTTTTGTACACTCCCCTGCTTTATACACTCCCCTGCTTTATACACTCCCCTACTTTACACACTCCCCTACTTTACACACTCCCCTGCTTTATACCCCCCCCTGCTTTATACTCTGCCCTGCTTTGTACATCCCCCTGCTTTGTACGCCCCCCTGCTTTATACGCTCCCCTGCTTTGTGCGCTCCCCTGCTTTGTACGCTCCCCTGCTTTGTACGCTCCCCTGCTTTGTACGCTCCCCTGCTTTGTACGCTCCCCTGCTTTGTACGCTCCCCTGCTTTGTACGCTCCCCTGCTTTGTACGCTCCCCTGCTTTGTACGCTCCCCTGCTTTGTACGCTCCCCTGCTTTGTACGCTCCCCTGCTTTGTACATCTCCCTGCATTATGCACTCCCCTGCTTTATGCACTCCCCTGCCTTATACACTCCCCTGCTTTGTACATCTCCCTGCATTATGCACTCCCCTGCTTTATGCACTCCCCTGCCTTATACACTCCCCTGCTTTACACACTCCCCTGCTTTACACACTCCCCTGCTTTACACACTCCCCTGCTTTACACACTCCCCTGCTTTACACACTCCCCTGCTTTACACACTCTCCTGCTTTACACACTCCCCTGCTTTACACACTCCCCTGCTTTACACTCTGCCCTGCTTTGTACATCCCCCTGCTTTGTACATCCCACTGCTTTATACATCCTCCTGCTTTACACACTCCTCTGCTTTATACACTCCCCTGCTTAATACTTGCACCTGCTTTATGTACTCCCCTGCTTTATACTCCCCCCTGCTTTATACTTCGCCCTGCTTTATACACCCCCCGCTTAATACACTCCCCTGCTTTATACACTCCCCTGCTTTATACACCCCCCTGCTTTATACAACCCCCTGCTTTATACAACCCCCTGCTTTACCCCCCCCCTGCTTTATACATCCCCCTGCTTTATACACCCCCCTGCTTCGTACATCCCCCCTGCTTCGTACATCCCCCCTGCTTCGTACATCCCCCTGCTTCGTACATCCCCCTGCCTCGTACATCCCCCTGCTTTACACCCCCCCCCTGCTTGATATTCTGCCCTGCTTTGTACGCTCCCCTGCTTTGTACGCTCCCCTGCTTTGTACGCTCCCCTGCTTTGTACGCTCCCCTGCTTTGTACGCTCCCCTGCTTTGTACGCTCCCCTGCTTTGTACGCTCCCCAGCTTTGTACGCTCCCCAGCTTTGTACGCTCCCCTGCTTTGTACGCTCCCCTGCTTTGTACGCTCCCCTGCTTTGTACGCTCCCCTGCTTTGTACGCTCCCCTGCTTTGTACGCTCCCCTGCTTTGTACGCTCCCCTGCTTTGTACGCTCCCCTGCTTTGTACGCTCCCCTGCTTTGTACGCTCCCCTGCTTTGTACGCTCCCCTGCTTTGTACGCTCCCCTGCTTTGTCCGCTCCCCTGCTTTGTACACTCCCCTGCTTTGTACATCCCCTGCTTTGTACACTCCACTGCTTGAAACACTCCCCTTGCTTTATACATCTCCCTCAATTATGCACTCCCCTGCTTTATGCACTCCCCTGCCTTATACACTCCCCTGCTTTACACACTCCCCTGCTTTACACACTCCCCTTCTTTACACACTCCCCTGCTTTACACACACCCCTGCTTTACACACTCCCCTGCTTTACACACTCCCCTGCTTTACACACTCCCCTGCTTTACACACTCCCCTGCTTTACACTCTGCCCTGCTTTGTACATCCCCCTGCTTTGTACATCCCACTGCTTTATACATCCTCCTGCTTTACACACTCCTCTGCTTTATACACTCCCCTTGCTTTATACATCTCCCTGCATTATGCACTCCCCTGCTTTATGCACTCCCCTGCCTTACACACTCCCCTGCTTTACACACTCCCCTGCTTTACACACTCCCCTGCTTTACACACTCCCCTGCTTTATACTCTGCCCTGCTTTGTACATCCCCCTGCTTTGTACATCCCACTGCTTTATACATCCTCCTGCTTTACACACTCCTCTGCTTTATACACTCCCCTGCTTAATACTTCCACCTGCTTTATGTACTCCCCTGCTTTATACTTCCCCCTGCTTTATACTTCCCCCTGCTTTATACTTCACCCTGCTTTATACACTTCCCTGCTTGATACATCCCCCTGCTTTATACACTCCCCTGCTTTATACACCCCCTGCTTTTTCGCCCCCTTGCTTTATACGCGCCCCTGCTTTATACGCTCCCCTGCTTTATACGCTCCCCTGCTTTATACGCTCCCCTGCTTTATACTTCCCCCTGCTTTATACTTCGCCCTGCTTTATACACTTCCCTGCTTGATACATCCCATGCTTTTTCACCCCCTGCTTTATACGCTCCCCTGCTTTATACGCTCCCCTGCTTTATACACTCCCCTGCTTAAACACTCCCCTGCTTTATACACTCCCCTGCTTTGTACACTCCCCTGCTTTGTTAATCCCCCTGCTTTATACATCCCCCTGATTTATACACCCCCCTGCTTTATACACCCCCCTGCTTGATACACCCCCTGCTTTATACACCCCCCTGCTTTATACACCCCCCTGCTTTATTCACTCCCCTGCTCTGTTCACTCCCCTGCTCTGTTCACTCCCCTGCTTTATACGCCCCCCTGCTTTATACGCCCCCTGCTTTATACGCCCCCCTGCTTTATACACACCCCTGCTTTATACACCCCCCTGCATTATACACCCCCCTGCTTTATACACTCCCCTGCTTTATACACCCCCCTGCTTAATACACTCCCCTGCTTTATACACTCCCCTGCTATCTACACCCCCCTGCTTTATACTCTCCCCTGCTTTATTCACTCCCCTGCTTTATACACCCCCCTGCTTTATACAACCCCCTGCTTTACCCCCCCTGCTTTATACACCCCCCTGCTTCGTACATCCCCCCTGCTTCGTACATTCCCCTGCTTCGTACATCCCCCTGCCTCGTACATCCCCTGCTTCGTACATCCCCCTGCTTCGTACACTCCCCTGCTTTGTACATCCCCTGCTTTGTACATCCCCTGCTTTGTACATCCCCTGCTTTGTACATCCCCTGCTTTGTACACTCCTCTGCTTTATACACTCCCCTTGCTTTATACATCCCTCTGCATTATGCACTCCCCTGCTTTATGCACTCCCCTGCCTTACACACTCCCCTGCTTTACACACTCCCCTGCTTTACACACTCCCCTGCTTTACACACTCCCCTGCTTTATACTCTGCCCTGCTTTGTAAATCCCCCTGCTTTGTACACTCCTCTGCTTTATACTTCCTCCTGCTTTATGTACTCCCCTGGTTTATGCATTCCCCTGCTTTATACATCCCCCTGCTTTGCACACTCCTCCGGTTTTTACCCCCCCCTGCTTTATACAACCCCCTGCTTTATACAACCCCCTGCTTTACCCCCCCCCTGCTTTATACATCCCCCTGCTTTATACACCCCCCTGCTTCGTACATCCCCCCTGCTTCGTACATCCCCCTGCTTCGTACATCCCCCTGCTTCGTACATCCCCCTGCCTCGTACATCCCCCTGCTTTACACCCCCCCCCTGCTTGATATTCTGCCCTGCTTTGTACTTCCCCCTGCATTGTACATCCCCTGCTTTGTACATCCCCTGCTTTGTACATCCCCTGCTTTGTACATCCCCTGCTTTTGTACACTCCCCTGCTTTATACACTCCCCTGCTTTATACACTCCCCTACTTTACACACTCCCCTACTTTACACACTCCCCTGCTTTATACCCCCCCCCCTGCTTTATACTCTGCCCTGCTTTGTACATCCCCCTGCTTTGTACGCCCCCCTGCTTTATACGCTCCCCTGCTTTGTGCGCTCCCCTGCTTTGTACGCTCCCCTGCTTTGTACGCTCCCCTGCTTTGTACGCTCCCCTGCTTTGTACGCTCCCCTGCTTTGTACGCTCCCCTGCTTTGTACGCTCCCCTGCTTTGTACGCTCCCCTTCTTTGTACGCTCCCCTGCTTTGTACATCTCCCTGCATTATGCACTCCCCTGCTTTATGCACTCCCCTGCCTTATACACTCCCCTGCTTTGTACATCTCCCTGCATTATGCACTCCCCTGCTTTATGCACTCCCCTGCCTTATACACTCCCCTGCTTTACACACTCCCCTGCTTTACACACTCCCCTGCTTTACACACTCCCCTGCTTTACACACTCCCCTGCTTTACACACTCCCCTGCTTTACACACTCCCCTGCTTTACACTCTGCCCTGCTTTGTACATCCCCCTGCTTTGTACATCCCACTGCTTTATACATCCTCCTGCTTTACACACTCCTCTGCTTTATACACTCCCCTGCTTAATACTTGCACCTGCTTTATGTACTCCCCTGCTTTATACACTCCCCTGCTTTATACTCTCCCCTGCTTTATACACTCCCCTGCTTTATACACCCCACTGCTTTATACAACCCCCTGCTTTATACAACCCCCTGCTTTACCCCCCCCCCTGCTTTATACATCCCCCTGCTTTATACACCCCCCTGCTTCGTACATCCCCCCTGCTTCGTACATCCCCCCTGCTTCGTACATCCCCCCTGCTTCGTACATCCCCCTGCTTCGTACATCCCCCTGCCTCGTACATCCCCCTGCTTTACACCCCCCCCCTGCTTGATATTCTGCCCTGCTTTGTACATCCCCCTGCATTGTACATCCCCTGCTTTGTACATCCCCTGCTTTGTACATCCCCTGCTTTGTACATCCCCTGCTTTTGTACACTCCCCTTCTTTATACACTCCCCTGCTTTATACACTCCCCTACTTTACACACTCCCCTACTTTACACACTCCCCTGCTTTATACCCCCCCCCCTGCTTTATACTCTGCCCTGCTTTGTACATCCCCCTGCTTTGTACGCCCCCCTGCTTTGTGCGCTCCCCTGCTTTGTACGCTCCCCTGCTTTGTACGCTCCCCTGCTTTGTACGCTCCCCTGCTTTGTACGCTCCCCTGCTTTGTACGCTCCCCTGCTTTGTACGCTCCCCTGCTTTGTACGCTCCCCTGCTTTGTACGCTCCCCTGCTTTGTACGCTCCCCAGCTTTGTACGCTCCCCTGCTTTGTACGCTCCCCTGCTTTGTACGCTCCCCTGCTTTGTACGCTCCCCTGCTTTGTACGCTCCCCTGCTTTGTACGCTCCCCTGCTTTGTACGCTCCCCTGCTTTGTACGCTCCCCTGCTTTGTACGCTCCCCTGCTTTGTACGCTCCCCTGCTTTGTCCGCTCCCCTGCTTTGTACACTCCCCTGCTTTGTACATCCCCTGCTTTGTACACTCCACTGCTTTATACACTCCCCTTGCTTTATACATCTCCCTCAATTATGCACTCCCCTGCTTTATGCACTCCCCTGCCTTATGCACTCCCCTGCTTTACACACTCCCCTGCTTTACACACTCCCCTGCTTTACACACTCCCCTGCTTTACACACTCCCCTGCTTTACACACTCCCCTGCTTTACACACTCCCCTGCTTTACACACTCCCCTGCTTTTCACACTCCCCTGCTTTACACACTCCCCTGCTTTACACTCTGCCCTGCTTTGTACATCCCCCTGCTTTGTACATCCCACTGCTTTATACATCCTCCTGCTTTACACACTCCTCTGCTTTATACACTCCCCTTGCTTTATACATCTCCCTGCATTATGCACTCCCCTGCTTTATGCACTCCCCTGCTTTATGCACTCCCCTGCCTTACACACTCCCCTGCTTTACACTTTGCCCTGCTTTGTACATCCCCCTGCTTTGTACATCCCACTGCTTTATACATCCTCCTGCTTTACACACTCCTCTGCTTTATACACTCCCCTGCTTAATACTTCCACCTGCTTTATGTACTCCCCTGCTTTATACTTCCCCCTGCTTTATACTCCACCCTGCTTTATACACTTCCCTGCTTGATACATCCCCCTGCTTTATACACTCCCCTGCTTTATACACCCCCTGCTTTTTCGCCCCCTTGCTTTATACGCGCCCCTGCTTTATACGCTCCCCTGCTTTATACGCTCCCCTGCTTTATACGCTCCCCTGCTTTATACTTCCCCCTGCTTTATACTTCGCCCTGCTTTATACACTTCCCTGCTTGATACATCCCATGCTTTTTCACCCCCTGCTTTATACGCTCCCCTGCTTTATACGCTCCCCTGCTTTATACACTCCCCTGCTTAAACACTCCCCTGCTTTATACACTCCCCTGCTTTGTACACTCCCCTGCTTTGTTAATCCCCCTGCTTTATACATCCCCCTGATTTATACACCCCCCTGCTTTATACACCCCCCTGCTTTATACACCCCCCTGCTTTATACACCCCCCTGCTTTATACACCCCCCTGCTTTATTCACTCCCCTGCTCTGTTCACTCCCCTGCTCTGTTCACTCCCCTGCTTTATACGCCCCCCTGCTTTATACGCCCCCTGCTTTATACGCCCCCCTGCTTTATACACACCCCTGCTTTATACAACCCCCTGCATTATACACCCCCCTGCTTTATACACTCCCCTGCTTTATACACCCCCCTGCTTAATACACTCCCCTGCTTTATACACTCCCCTGCTATCTACACCCCCCTGCTTTATACTCTCCCCTGCTTTATTCACTCCCCTGCTTTATACACCCCCTGCTTTATACAACCCCCTGCTTTACCCCCCCCTGCTTTATACATCCCCCTGCTTTATACACCCCCCTGCTTCGTACATCCCCCCTGCTTCGTACATTCCCCTGCTTCGTACACCCCCCTGCCTCGTACATCCCCCTGCTTTGTACATCCCCTGCTTTGTACATCCCCTGCTTTGTACATCCCCTGCTTTGTACATCCCCTGCTTTGTACATCCCCTGCTTTGTACACTCCTCTGCTTTATACACTCCCCTTGCTTTATACATCCCTCTGCATTATGCACTCCCCTGCTTTATGCACTCCCCTGCCTTACACACTCCCCTGCTTTACACACTCCCCTGCTTTACACACTCCCCTGCTTTACACACTCCCCTGCTTTATACTTCCCCCTGCTTTATGTACTCCCCTGGTTTATGCATTCCCCTGCTTTATACATCCCCCTGCTTTGCACACTCCTCCGGTTTTTACCCCCCCCCTGCTTTATACATCCCCCTGCTTTATACATCCCCCTGCTTTACACACTCCTCCGGTTTTTACCCCTCCTGTTTCATACATCCCCCTGCTTCATACATCCCCCTGCTTCATACATCCCCCTGCTTCATGCACTTCCCTGCTTTATGCACTCCCCTGCTTTATACACTCCCCTGCTTTACACACTCCTCTGCTTTATACATCCCCCTGCTTCATACATCCCCCTGCTTCATGCACTTCCCTGCTTTATGCACTCCCCTGCTTTATGCACTCCCCTGCTTTATACACTCCCCTGCTTTATACCCGCCCCCTGCTTGATATTCTGCCCTGCTTTGTACATCCCCCTGCATTGTACACTCCCCTGCTTTGTACATCCCCTGCTTTGTACATCCCCTGCTTTTGTACACTCCCCTGCTTTATACACTCCCCTGCTTTATACACTCCCCTGCTTTACACACTCCCCTGCTTTATACCCCCCCTGCTTTATACTCTGCCCTGCTTTGTACATTCCCCTGCTTTGTACGCCCCCCTGCTTTATATGCTCCGCTGCTTTGTACGCTCCCCTGCTTTGTACGCTCCCCTGCTTTGTACGCTCCCCTGCTTTGTACGCTCCCCTGCTTTGTACGCTCCCCTGCTTTGTACGCTCCCCTGCTTTGTACGCTCCCCTGCTTTGTACGCTCCCCTGCTTTGTACGCTCCCCTGCTTTGTACGCTCCCCTGCTTTGTACGCTCCCCTGCTTTGTACGCTCCCCTGCTTTGTACGCTCCCCTGCTTTGTACGCTCCCCAGCTTTGTACGCTCCCCTGCTTTGTACGCTCCCCTGCTTTGTACACTCACCTGCATTGTACACTCCCCTGCTTTGTACATCCCCTGCTTTGTACACTCCACTGCTTTTCCACTCCCCTTGCTTTATACATCCCCCTGCATTATGCACTCCCCTGCTTTATGCACTCCCCTGCCTTATACACTCCCCTGCTTTACACACTCCCCTGCTTTACACACTCCCCTGCTTTACACACTCCCCTGCTTTACACACTCCCCTGCTTTCCACACTCCCCTGCTTTACACACTCCCCTGCTTTATACTCTGCCCTGCTTTGTACATCCGCCTGCTTTGTACATCCCACTGCTTTATACATCCTCCTGCTTTACACACTCCTCTGCTTTATACACTCCCCTGCTTTATACTTCCCCCTGCTTTATACTTCGCCCTGCTTTATACACTTCCCTGCTTGATACATCCCCCTGCTTGATACACTCCCCTGCTTTATACACCCCCTGCTTTTTCGCCCCCCTGCTTTATACGCTCCCCTGCTTTATACGCTCCCCTGCTTTGTACACTCCACTGCTTTGTACACTCCGCTGCTTTGTACACTCCCCTGCTTTGCACATCACCCTGCATTATGCACTCCCCTGCCTTATGCACTCCCCTGCCTTATGCACTCCCCTGCCTTATACACTCCCCTGCTTGACACACTCCCCTGCTTGACACACTCCCCTGCTTGACACACTCCCCTGCTTGACACACTCCCCTGCTTGACACACTCCCCTGCTTGACACACTCCCCTGCTTGACACACTCCCCTGCTTGACACACTCCCCTGCTTGACACACTCCCCTGCTTGACACACTCCCCTGCTTGACACACTCCCCTGCTTGACACACTCCCCTGCTTGACACACTCCCCTGCTTTGTACATCCCCCTGCTTTGTACATCCCCCTGCTTTGTACATCTTCCTGCTTTACACACTCCTCTGCTTTATACTTCCCCCTGCTTTATGTACTCCCCTGGTTTATGCATTCCCTGCTTTATACATCCCCCTGCTTTACACAGTCCTCTGCTTCATACACCCCCCCTGCTTCATACACCCCCCCCTGCTTCATACACCCCCCCTGCTTCGTACACCCCCCCTGCTTCGTACAACCCCCCTGCTTCGTACACCCCCCCTGCTTCGTACACCCCCCCTGCTTCGTACATCCCCCCCTGCTTCGTACACACCCCTGCTTCGTACACCCCCCCTGCTTCGCACACCCCCCCTGCTTCGTACACCCCCCCCCGCTTCGTACACCCCCCCTGCTTCGTACACCCCCCTGCTTCGTACACCCCCCCTGCTTCGTACACCCCCCCTGCTTCGTACATCCCCCCTGCTTCGTACATCCCCCCTGCTTCGTACACCCCCCCTGCTTCGTACACCCCCCCTGCTTCGTACACCCCCCTGCTTCGTACACCCCCCTGCTTCGTACACCCCCCTGCTTCGTACACCCCCCTGCTTCGTACACCCCCCTGCTTCGTACACCCCCCTGCTTCGTACACCCCCCTGCTTCGTACACTCCCCTGCTTTGTACATCCCCTGCTTTATACACCACCCTAGTTTATTGATTCCCCTGCTTTATACGTCCCCCTGCTTTACACACACCTCTGCTTTACACACTCCCCTGCTTTATACTTCCCCCTGCTTTATACACTCCCCTGCTTTATACACCCCCCTGCTGTATACATCCCCCTGCTTCATGCACTTACCTGCTTCATACACACCCCTGTTTTTCCACCCCCCTGCTTTATACACCCCCCTGCTTTATACTCCCCCCCCCCCCTGCTTTATACACCCCCTGCTTTATACACCCCCTGCTTTATACACCCCCCTGCTTTATACACCCCCCTGCTTTATACACCCCCCTGCTTTATACACCCCCCTGCTTTATACACCCCCCTGCTTTATACACCCCCCTGCTTTATACACCCCCCTGCTTTATACACCCCCCTGCTTTATACACCCCCCTGCTTTATACACCCCCCTGCTTTATACACCCCCTGCTTTACACTCTCCCCTGCTTTATACCCCCCTGCTTTATACACTGCCCTGCTTTGTACATCCCCCTGCTTTATGCACCCCCCTGCGTTATACACTCCACTGCTTTATACATCCCCCTGCTTTACACTTCTCTGCTTTATACATCCCTCTGCTTTAGGCACTCCAGTTCTTTATGCACTCCCCTGCTTTATAAACCGCCCTGCTTTATACACTTCCCTGCATGATACATCCCCCTGCTTGATACATCCCCCTGCTTGATACATCCCCCAGCTTGATACACTCCCCTGCTTTATACATCCCCTGCTTTATACATCCCCTGCATGACACATCCACCTGCTTTATACACCCCCCTGCTTTATACACGCCCCTGCTTGATAAACCCCCCTGCTTGATACACACCCCTGCTTGATACACCCCCCTGCTTGATACACCCCCCTGCTTGATACAACCCCTGCTTGATACACCCCCCTGCTTGATACAACCCACTGCTTGATACACCCCACTGCTTGATACACCCCACTTCTTGATACACCCCCCTGCTTTATACATCCCCCTGCTTGATACACCCCCCTGCTTGATACAACCCCTGCTTGATACACCCCCCTGCTTGATACAACCCACTGCTTGATACACCCCACTGCTTGATACACCCCACTGCTTGATACACCCCACTGCTTGATGCACTCCTCTGCTTGATACACTCCCCTGCTTGATACACTCCCCTGCTTGATACACTCCCCTGCTTGATACACCCCCCTGCTTGATACACTCCCCTGCTTGATACACCCCCCTGCTTGATACACCCCCCTGCTTGATGCACTCCCCTGCTTGATGCACTCCCCTGCTTGATACACCCCCCTGCTTGATACACCCCCCTGCTTGATACACCCCCCTGCTTGATGCACTCCCCTGCTTGATACACCCCCATGTTTTATGCATCCCCCTGCTTCATGCATCCCCCTGTTTTATGCATCCCCCTGTTTTATGCACTTCCCTGCTTTATACGCCCCCCTGCTTTATGCGCCCCCCTGCTTTATACACTCCCCTGCTTTATACACCCCCCTGCTTTATACACTCCACTGCTTTATACATCCCCTGCTTTGTACACTCCCCTGCTTTATACACTCCCCTGCTTTATACACCCCCCTGCTTGAAACACTCCTCTGCTTTGTACACTCCCCTGCTTAATACACCCCCCTGCTTCATCCACCCCCCTGCTTAATCCATCCCCCTGCTTAATACACCCCCCTGCTTTATACACCCCCCTGCTTTATACATCCCACCTGCTTTATACATCCCCCCTACTTTATACATCCCCTTACAATATGCTTTATATATCCCCCTGCTTTATACACCCCCCTGCTTTATACACCTCCCTGATTCATACACTCCCCTGCTTCGTACACCCCCCTGCTTCGTAAACCCCCCTGCTTCGTACACCCCCCTGCTTCGTACACCCCCCTGCTTCGTACACCCCCCTGCTTCGTACACGCCCCTGCTTCGTACACCCCCCTGCTTCGTACACCCCCCTGCTTCGTACACCCCCCTGCTTCGTACACCCCCCTGCTTCGTACACCCCCCTGCTTCGTACACCCCCCTGCTTCGTACACCCCCCTGCTTCGTACACCCCCCCCTGCTTCGTACACCCCCCTGCTTCGTACACCCCCCTGCTTCGTACACCCCCCTGCTTCGTACACCCCCCTGCTTCGTACACCCCCCTGCTTCGTACACCCCCCTGCTTCGTACACCCCCCTGCTTCGTACACCCCCCTGCTTCGTACACCCCCCTGCTTCGTACACCCCCTGCTTCGTACACCCCCTGCTTCGTACACCCCCCTGCTTCGTACACCCCCCTGCTTCGTACACCCCCCTGCTTCGTACACCCCCCGCTTCGTACACCCCCCTGCTTCGTACACTCCTCTGCTTAATACACCCCCGTGCCTAATACACCCCCGTGCCTAATACACCCCCCTGCTTTAAACACCCCCCTGCTTTATACACTCCCCTGCTTTATACACCCCCCTACTTTATGCACTCCCCTGCTTTATGCACCCCCCCGGCTTTATGCACTCCCCTGCTTTATACACTCCCCTGCTTTATACACTCCCCTGCTTTATACACCCCCCTGCTTCATACATCCCCCTGCTTTGTGCACTCCCCTGCTTTATGCACCCCCCCTGCTTTGTACACCCCCCTGCTTTATACACTCCCCTGCTTTATACACTCCCCTGCTTTATACACCCCCCTGCTTCATACATCCCCCTGCTTCATACATCCCCCTGCTTTGTGCACTCCCCTGCTTGAACCACTTCCAATCGTTTAGAAGCTCCACTGGTTTCCACACTTTCTTGTTGCGCACATCCCTCTGTTTTCACACTTTCAAAAAACAAAAAAAATTGCCGTTCGATTTCATTTATTGTCCAGAAACAAAGGCTTCTTCTTCGCTTTCTCTAATAACAGTCTGTCGCCATCTGGCTCAGCAAACAATCCTCCCTATTCCCCCCCCACCCAGCTCGCCTCCCACTGACCCCCCCCCCCACCCAGCACCCCTCTCCCTGACCCCCCGCCCAGCTCCCCTTTCCCTGACCCCCCCCCCGCCCAGCTCCCCTCTCCCTGACCCCCCCACCCAGCTCCCCTCTCCCTGACCCCCCCGCCCAGCTCCCCCGCCCAGCTCCCCTCTCCCTGACCCCCCCCCCACCCAGCTCCCCTCTCCCTGACCCCCCCCGCCCAGCTCCCCTCTCCCTGACCCCCCCACCCAGCTGCCCTCTCCCTGACCCCCCCCCGCCCAGCTCCCCTCTCCCTGACCCCCCCCGCCCAGCTCCCCTCTCCATGACCCCCCCCACCCAGCTCCCCTCTCCCAGACCCCCCCACCCTCCCGCCCAGCTTCCCTCTCCCTGACCCCCCCCTCACCGCCCAGCTCCCCTCTCCCTGACCCCCCCGCCCCCACCCCCTGCCCAGCTCCCCTCTCCCTGACCCCCCCCACCCAGCTCCCCTCTCCCTGACCCCCCCCACCCAGCTCCCCTCTCCCTGACCCCCCCCACCCAGCTCCCCTCTCCCTGACCCCCCCCCCCCCGCCCAGCTCCCCTCTCCCTGACCCCCCCCCTCCGCCCAGCTCCCCTTCCCTGATCCCCCCCCCCGCCCAGCTCCCCTCTCCCTGACCAACCACCCCCCGCCCAGCTCCCCTCTCCCTAACCCCCCCCCCACCCAGCTCCCCTCCACCTGACACCCCCCCCCCCCCCCGCCCCGATTGTCTCCTTTTTTTAAATAATTGATTTAAAATACAGTTTTGTCCACGTTGTGGATACAGGTATATACCTGACAAAGCAAAACACAGGTTCTGGGAAATATACCCGGATGGGAGGTGTCTTTCCTCCCCTCTCTTCTTTCCTTTTCGCCGATTTATCTAACTGGGCTATTGCTCGTCTCCCCTTCCCGTTTTTCTTCGTGTTCCCTCACCGTGCTGTGGTTGCTCCTACTGTCGTCTTCCCCTGTGCCCTCCCCCTCCCCCCGTTATTGTTTCCTTATCCGTTTCCCCTTCTTGCTCCCCTTTTTTGTTCTCCCCCCTCACTCCTATCCCCCTTCTTCACTGCTGCCCCCATTCTTTCTTGCTGGCTGCCTTTTGTTACATCACCTTCCCCTCCACCCCGGTCCTCCCTCGGTTTCCTCTTTCTGTCTCGTCCTGGCTATTTCTCCTGGGCTACTCGCTATTTATTCATGTGTTGGCCACAAACAGGTCTCAGAGCAGTCGGGTGAATGGCTCCCATGTTTTGTGGAAGCGCTCTCCCGACCAAGGATGGTGAATTTGATATTCTCCATTTGGAGAAATTCCGATCGGCCGGGAAGCCAGTCTGCAGTTTTAGGTGGTGCTGCTGATCGCCAGCCGAGCAAAATTCTACGGCGGCCGATCAGGGAGGTAAAGGCATCCGCCCTCCTCCCCATGAAGAGATCTGGCTGGTCTGATACCCCAGAGACTGCCACTTTCGGGCATGTCTTCACTCTCATCCCTAACACTTTGGACATTGCCTCGAAGAAGGCTGTCCAGTACCCACCAAGTCTGGGGCAAGACCAGAACATGTGGGCGTGGTTGGCCAGGCCTGCTTGGCAGGGTTCACATCTATCCTCCACCTCTGGGAAGAACCTGATCATTCGGGTTCTGGTCAAGTGGGCTCTGTGTACCACTTTTAGCTGCGTTAGGTTGAGCCTCGGAGGGAGAGTTGACCCTGTGCAGTGCGTCGCTCCAGAATCCCCACCCAATTTCGAACCCCAAGTCTTCCTCCCATTTCCTCCTTGTCGTGTCCAGTTCGGTGTCGGTCCTCTCTAGCAGTTGTTCGTACATGTCACTACAGTTCCCTCTGCCTAGGATGTCTGCGCCCAGCAGCTCTTCCAATAGTGTCTGTCATGGTGGTCGTGGTTAAGTCCTTGTCTCCTTCCTTGAGGAAGTTTTGTCGCTGCAGGTATCTGAGTTTGTTGCCTTTAGCTGGTTGGAATCTCTGCGTCAGTTCTTCCAGTGTTGTGACCCTACCGTCAGTGTATCGGTCCCTGACTGTCAATGTCCCCCACATCCTGTCTCCACCTTTTGAAGGTGGCGTCGGTGAGTGCTGGTGTGAACCTGTGGTTATTGCAGATGGGGGCTTTGTCGGATATTTTGGTCAGTCCGAATTGCTGCCGTAGTTGGTTCCACGTCTGGAGGTGGCTATCACCACTGGGCTGCTGGAGTGTTTCTTGGGAGAGCTGCCTTGGCGAGGGCCCGGGGGGAGGTCCCCTTGAGGGGGTCTCCTCTGCGTGCATCCACTCGGCTTCTGCCTCCTTTGTCCATCCCATCTCTCTTGGATTGGATTGGATTTGTTTATCGTCACGTGTACCGAGGTACAGTGCAAAGTATATGAGAAGAAAAGGGAATAAAAGAAAATACATAATAGGGCAACACACAATGTAACTACATAAGCACTGGCATCTTATGAAGCATACAGGGTGTAGTGTTAATGAGGTCAGTCCATAAGAGGGTCATTTAGGAGTCTGGTGACAGTGGGGAAGAAGCTGTTTTTGAGTCTGTTTGTGCGTGTTCTCAGACTTCTGTATCTCCTGCCCGATGGAAGAAGTTGGAAGAGTGAGTAAGCCGGGTGGGAGGGATCTTTGATTATACTGCCCGCTTTCCCCAGGCAGCGGGAGGTGTAGATGGAGTCAATGGATGGGAGGCAGGTTTGTGTGATGGACTGGGCGGTGTTCACGACTCTCTGAAGTTTCTTGCGGTCCTGGGCCGAGCAGTTGCCATACCAGGCTGTGATGCAGCCTGATGGGATGCTTTCTATGGTGCATCTGTAAAAGTTGGTAAGGGCTAATGTGGACATGCCGAATTTCCTTAGTTTCCTGAGGAAGTATAGGCGCTGTTGTGCTTTCTTGGTGGTGGTGTCGACGTGGGTGGACCACGACAGATTTTTGGAGATGTGCACCCCTAGGAATTCCAAACTGCTAACCATCTCCACCTCGGCCCCGTTGATGCTGACAGGGGTGTGTACAGTACTTGGCTTCCTGAAGTCAATTACCAGCTCTTTAGTTTTGCTGGCATTGAGGGAGAGATTGTTGTCGTGACACCACTCCACTATGTTCTCTATCTCCCTCCTGTATTCGGACTTGTTGTTATTCGAGATCCGGCCCACTATGGTCGTATCGTCAGCAAACTTGTAGATGGAGCTGGAACCAAGTTTTGCCATGCAGTCATGTGTGTACAGGGAGTAGAGTAGGGTGCTAAGTACGCAGCCTTGTGGGGCGCCGTTGTTGAGGACTATTGTGGAGGAGGTGTTGTTGTTCATTCTTACTGATTGTGGTCTGTTGGTAAGAAAATCGAGGATCCAGTTGCAGAGTGGGGAGCCAAGTCCTAGGTTTTGGAGCTTTGATATGAGCTTGGCTGGGATTATGGTGTTGAAGGCGGAGCTGTAGTCAATAAATAGGAGTCTAATGTCGGAGTCCTTGTTTTCGAGATGCTCTAGGGATGAGTGTATGGCCAGGGAAATGGTGTCTGATGTGGACCGGTTGCAGCGGTAAGCGAATTGCAGTGGATCAAGGCGTTCTGGGAGTATGGAGGTGATGCGCTTCATGATCAACCTCTCGAAGCACTTCATTATGACTGAAGTCAGGGCCACTGGTCGGTAGTCATTGAGGCACGTTGCCTGGTTCTTCTTTGGTACCGGTGTGATAGTGGTCTTCTTGAAGCAGGTGGGGACCTCGGAGTGGAGTAGGGACAGGTTAAAGATGTCCGTGAATACCTCTGCCAGCTGCTCCGCGCAGGCTCTGAGTGCACGACCAGGGATCCCGTCTGGGCCCGTCGCCTTCCGAGGGTTCCCTTTCAGGAAGGCAAAGCTGACTTCGGAAGCTGTGATGGTGGGTATGGGTGAATTATGGGCTGCTGGGGCACTCGCCAGCAGATTGTTGGTTACCTGCTCGAACCGAGCATAGAATGCATTGAGTTCATCGGGGAGGGGTGCGCTGCTGCCAGAGATACTGTTCGGCTTCGCTTTGTAGCCCATTATGTTGTTTAGTCCTTGCCACAGCCGCCGAGAGTCTGTCTGACTCTATCTTGGTTTGATCTTCTCTCTTGGCATTCCGGATGGCTTTGCGGAGGTCGTACCTGGATTTTTTGTATAGGTCAGGGTTGTCTGCCTTGAACGCCTCAGATCTGTCCTTCAGTCGGGAGTCAATCTCGCGATTGAGCCATGGTTTCCGGTTGAGGAACGCACGTACTGACTGCTTTCTTTGGCATGCAGTCGTCCACACATTTGCTGATGAAGTCTGTGACGGTGGTGGCATACTCATTTAAGTTGGGCGCTGAGTTCTTAAATATGGACCAGTCCACTGTCTCTAAGCCGTCACGTAAGAGCTCTTCTGTCTCCTCGGACCAGCACTGCACAACCTTCTTAGCTGGATTCTCCCGCTTGAGTTTCTGCTTGTATGCCGGGAGAAGGAACACCGTCTTATGGTCTGATTTCCCAAAGTGCGGTCGGGGGATGGAACCGTAGGCACCCTTGATTTTTCAGTAGCAGTGGTCAAGAGTGTTGTTACCTCTGGTGGGACAGGAGATGTGCTGGTGAAATTTTGGCAGTACACTCTTGAGGTTGGCCTTGTTGAAGTCTCCGGCCACGATGAACAAGGCCTCCGGGTGTTCTGTTTCGTAGTTGTTTATTACTGTGTATAGTTCGTCCAGCGCCTTCCTCACTACTGCCTGGGGTGGGATGCAGACCGCTGTGATAATGGCTGAAGTGAACTCACGTGGAAGATAATATGGGCGGCACTTCGCGGTCAGGTATTCCAGGTCTGGGAGCAGTAGGTCGCCAGAGTCGTCACATCCAAGCACCAGGAGGAATTGATGAGGAGGCAAACCCCTCCACCCTTTGCTTTGCCTGATGATGCCGTGCGGTCCACCCGGTGAATTGAGAAGCCTTCAGGTTGTATGGCACAGTCCGGTGAGGCAGGGGTGAGCCATGTCTCTGTGAAACAGAGCACACAGCAGTCTCTTACTTCCCTCTGAGAGGTAAGTCTGGTGTTAAGTTCATCCAGCTTGTTTTCGATCGCTTGGACGTTTGCCAGGAGTATGCTGGGGAGAGGGGTCTTGAAACCGCGTTGCTTCAGTCTAACCTGCAGACCGCCGCGTTTCCCTCGCTTCCTCGGTCGGCGGCTGCTGCTGGATGATCCTGGGATCCGATGGCAGATGTCAGTTCTTGTGGAAAGTAGGTGGTCGTGTCTGGCGGGGTCCAGGGCGCTGGTTGAGGTAGAGGGGTTGCAAGGGGGGGGCATGTTTGCGATCCGGATGGGTCCCGGCCTTCTGCGGGCACGGGAATACCTTGCAGCGCTTTTGGATCCTCGCACGGGGTCTCCGCCGTTTCGGGAGTCCTGGGTCGTGGGCAGGGGTTTCCTGAGGCAGGTTCGGCTGGGTCCCATGGTCTGTTCCCTCCCTGGGTGCTCCTGCGGTCGGATCTTGAAGTGACCCCGGTCGGGACTCCACGTGGATTTTTCTTTCTTCCATCACCAGGTAGGTCGGGTTGTTGGGCGGGCCTCTCCGGGTCGGGTCGCTGGGCGGGTCTCTGGGGGTCGCGTTGGGCCGGGTCTTGCCGTCGGGGGTCGGGTCGGGAGCTCCGGGGACTGGGCAAGGCGATCCGGGGGCTGGCGTCGGTAGTTAGGCCGTGTTTGGAGCTCCGAGGTCCGGGTCGGCTCCAAATCGAGGTCGGGGCTTCACTTCCGGTTTGGGCCCGATCTTCTTCCAGGTCGCGGAGGTCAGGTCGGGTCGGGTCAAAAGGTCTCCAAGGGCTTCGGAGGATGTTCAAGCCTGCAAGAGAAGATAAAAGAGAGAGGATAGTAATAATGTTAGTTTTAGAATTAATTTTTAAAAGATTAGAACGAGTATAAGTTAAGTAAAAAGTGGATCTGTTTGGGAGAGCTCGCAGAGAGTTGCCTCGCTGCGGCGCCATCTTGGTAAAAGATGCCGCTGTCGCTGCCCAGTGTTAGAATTGAAGGTTTGGGAGGGCAAGCACTCCCCTGGATTTTGGTTTCTGTAGGACCTTCTTTGTGATCCTAGCATTCTTTTCCCCCTATACAAACGCCATGATTAACTTGTCCAGTGAGTTAAAATGGCCTTGGGGATATAGATTGGGATCAATCTGAATAGGAAGAGGTTTCTGGGCAGAACGTTCATTTTGATTGTCTGTACTCTCCCCAACAGGGAGAGTGGGAGTGTGTTCCATCTCTGCAGGTCCTTTTTGACTTCCTCTGCCAGACTGGTCAGGTTCTACTTGTTGATCCCCATCCAGCGATGAGCGATTAGGATCCCCAGGTAGTGGAATTTGTGTTGGGATTGTTTAAACAGCATTTCCAGCAGTGCTGCCCCTCCCCCTTGCGGGTTCACCGGGAAAATCTCACTTTTGCTCATATTGTGTTTAATCGGCCGAGACGGCACCAATCTCTTTCAGGAGCGCAATGATTCCTTTCATGCTGCTTTGTGGGACCAAGATGTAGAGGAGCAGGCCATCTGCAAAGAGTGAGACTATGCTCTCTGCCTCCTCTTCGGATCCCTCTCCAGTTCTTTGCTGTTCTGTGAGCGATCGCTAATTATTCGATCGCTGGAACGAACAGCAGCTGTAACAGCGGGCATCCCTGCCTGGTGCCCTTGTGGAGCTGGAAGTACTGGGAGCTGGTGTTGCTTCGCCATACGCTCGCCATTGGAGCGTTGTACAGGAGCTCCACCCAGGAGGTGAACCCTGATCCAAGCCCGAACTGCTCCAGCACCCCTATAAGGTACTTCCACTCGACTCTGTCGAAGGCCTTTTCTGCATCCAGGGAAACGATCACCTCAGGTGCTCTGACCCCAGATGGGATCATGATCACGTTCAGCAGGTGCCTGATGTTCGATGTTAGCTGTCTACCTCTGACAAAGCCCGTTTGATCCTCTGCGACCACCTCTGGTACGCAGTCTTCCACTCTTTTGGCTAGGATCTTGGCCAATATTTTGGTGTCTACTTTTCGTAGCAAAATGGGTCTGTATGAAACGTATTCAGTCGGGTCTTTCTTAGGTATTAGCGAGATTGAGGCTTGTGCTAGTATAGGTGGCAGTGTGCCCCTTGCCAGCGAGTCTGTGAACATCTTCCTCGGGTGTGGAGCCAGTGCTGTCACAAATGTTTCGTAGAAGTCCGGCCGGAACCTGCCTGCATGGAGCTTATACTCTCCATGATCTCTCCCAGTTCTAGCGGTGCTCCCAGGCCCCATTTTCTGTCCTCCCCCACGACTGGCATGACTAGTCTATCAAGGAACTGTTTCATCCCTGAGCCCCCTGTTGGGGGCTCTGAGGTGTACAGTCGCCAGTCAAAGTCCTCGAAGGTCTTGTTAACCTTGTTTGGGTCTGTTTCTAGTGTGCCTCTGTTGTCCCTAATTTGCGCGATCACTCTGGTGGCTGCCTGCTTTCTCAGCTGGTGTGCCAACAGGCGGCTGGCTTTGTCCCTGTTTTTTTATAGCGGTCCCCGTGCCTGGCGGAGTTGGTGCACTGCTTTCCTCGTGGAGAGCAGGTCAAAGTCCATTTGTAGCTTTTTCCTTTCCGCCAAGAGCTCTGCTGTTGAGGCCTTGCCGCTCTCTCCTCTCTCTCCCTTTGCGCTTTAAAGGCAATAATTTCCCCAATTAAAAAAAAATAAAAAAATTTAGAGTACCCAATTCATTTTTTTTTTTCCAATTAAGGGGCAATTTAGCGTGGCCAATCCACCTAACTTGCACATCTTTGAGTTGTGGGGGCGAAGCCCACACAAACACGGGTAGAATGTGCAAACTCCACACATAGTGACCGAGAGCCGAGATCAAACCTGGGACCTCGGCGCAGTGAGGCCGCAGTGCTAACCCACTGCGCCACCGTTCTGCCCAATTTCCCCTCTAATCACGGCCTTCAGCGTCTCCCAGAACATGGAGGATGAGACCTCTCCCAATCTTGTTTGTCGTATACTCCGCTATGGCCTGTGATAACCTCTCACTCAAGTCCTTGTCGGCCAATCGGGCAGTGTCCAACCTCCTTGTGGGGCATTGGGTAGTGCCCGTCCCCAACCTCACTTCCATGTACTGTGGAGCGTGATCGGAGATTACGATTGCGGAGTACTCTGCCTTGACCAGCCCTGGGAGCACCGATTTTCCAACCACAAAGAAGTCAATCCTCGAGTATACGTTGTGGACTGAGGAGAAGAAGGAGAACTCCTTCTCCCCTGGGTGGGTGATCCTCCATGTGTCCACCACCCTCTTCTGCCCCATGAAGCGACTGGGTTCCTTCTCCATGTTCAAGGTCTTCCCTGCTCTGGGGTTTGACCTGTCTGTTCTTGGGTCCTGGACACAGTTAAAGTCCCCCCACCCCCCACCATGATCAGTCGGTGCGTCGCTATGTAGGATATTTCTGCCATGGTCTTTTTCATGAATTTTACGTTGTCCCAGTTGGGAGCAGACCGTACAGGAAACCCATCTGCGCGGTATGAAAAGTCACGGGGGGTGTTTCCGTGTGGCGGCTGGGTTTGTGGGGTACCGGCGGCCAGAGGGGGTTCCGGGGCCTGAGACCAACATGGAATTCCGTCTCAGCAGGGGTCCGCTCAGACGGGATGCCACCGCACAACTGCGCCGTCTCGAGTCCAAGGGGCCGAGCACGACCGTTTTGAGGCCTCGGATGGGCTTGGCCGCGTGCTGGATGGACACAGCACCGTGCTCGGAGAGCTCGTAGGGCGTCATCCAGTCCACTCCTCTGCCACCCTGCATGTCCCCGATCCTGGTCACCCCGGCATCCACAGCCCTCCGCTCCACCAGCCACCGGAATGGATATTGACGGAGGTGCGGATTCCTGAGCAGCGGCTCCCTTACGAGAGCCACTACTCCTGACAGCGAAGAGCTGTGGCACGTGGGGACCCTGTTCCTGACTTTGAGACGGTCCTGGTACAAGACTGGCAGCGTCAACAAAGAATTCTGAAGACCTTGCTGGTCAACGAACAGGAGCTGCACATCGTAGTTCAGGCCGTGCACCTGGGGGAAGAAATACTTCGCCCGGGCACACCATCGTGGAGGAGGCTCAACGTCCAGGTATCGCTGCAGAGTCTGAAGGTGTAAAGTCGTGATCTGGATGCAAAGGCACACCAGCGTCTGACCGCCCTCCGCAAGCGGGAGACTCAAGACCTCCTCAGCGACCCAGTGCAATCCATTGTCCCAGAAGAACTGAATCAGAGTTCTCTGGATGCCTGTGACAAAGACAGGGGGAGGGGTCAAAGTGACCAGCCGGTACCACAACATGGAGGCTATCAGCTGGTTTATGATGAGAACTCGACCCCTGTAGGACATCACTCGGAGCAGTCCTGTCCAGCGTCCCAGGCGAGCGGTGACCTTGGTTGCCAACTCCTGCCAGTTCGCCGGCCCGGCTTCCTCTGCCGGGCAAAGATAGACTCCCAAGTCGAGGATGTTGGTCCAAGTAGAGGATGTTGGTCCGGCTTCAGCTGAAGGGCCTGAGCTCCTCTGGGAGGGGGTCCATCTGCCACGGACCGACCAGGAGTCCGGAACAATTAGCCCGGTTGATCCCAGTAGAAGATGCGGCGGAGTACACAGCCTGGCACTCTCGCATCCTCCGCAGGTCACCGGGGTCAATGAACATGAGCAGCACATCATCAGCGTAAGCCGAAAGGACCACCGTGTTGCTCTGTTTATCTGGTTATAAATATGGCGGTCAATATGGTCGCCTTCCTTAATCCTAATTATGTTTACTTTAGAGTCGCCAGGTATCTCTCGATACCGCCACAAGGTTCAAACCCGAATACTGATCAAAGAGCCAATACACCAGTTCGTTAGTTCAAAGTCAATAGTATATATTTACACACACGGTAAGATCTACTCATGCACAACAGTACTACAAACTAAACTATCTCTAACGCTAACGCCTGTACTTAACTTCGGGTGCCCACTTTGTCAGAGGAACAATGGCCGTTGTTTGGATCTGAGGCTGTTGGGTTTGAAGATACACAGGAGAACAGCGAAGGTCGTCCGTCTGGTCGCGAGCGTTGACCTTGAACTTACTTGCTTCTGGTGATGCTGGTGGATGGGTCTCTGTGCTTTGAGAGCCAAGTCCAAGAGAGTGAATCTCTCCTGGGGGTTCCTTCTTATCCTTGGAGGGGCTCCGCGCGCTTTTAGGTGGGCCTTAAACTTGGTCCCAATTAATTGGGCCACTTCTCGATCACTGTTATCGATCTTGACCAATAAAGGGGTGGGTGCCCTGATGGCTGGGCGTGTCTCAGGTGGCCGTTGGCCTTGCTTTGTTTGTGCTTTTCGGTTGGGGAACTGGCGCCGGGATGTCTGCAATAGTATCGGTGACCTGAGTGTCATTCCTTTGTTTCCCAGAGATGGGCCATCAATATGCTAATCGACCCATAGTTTCAATTCCGTCTGGGAGCTGTTTCCCAAATATCCATTCAGGCTCTGTGTCTGCTTGTTTTCTAGCATTGTCCACACTTCCCTATATTCTTTGCGAGAGTCCATTTTGTATTCTGGAAGTGGCTATCCCAGATGGCTACAACCGCCATGCCCGGATCGCACAGAACCAGCCCCGACAACCTCCTCCGCAGGAGGCGCAGGAAAGGCTCCACGCAGAGAGAATAAAGTTGGGCAGCCCTGACGCACTCCTCTCCCAAAGCGAAGGGGCGCCGTCAGGGACAGGTTAACCTTAATCAGACACTCCGAGGTAGCGTACAGTAATCGGATCCAGTAGACAAAGTGCGTCCTGAACCAGAAGGCTCGCAGAGTCCCGAGCAAATACTCGTGCCCCACCCTGTCGAACGCCCTCTCCTGGTCAAGAGACCGGAAGGAGCTCAACATCCCTGTCGTCTGGGAATGATGGATGTCCCGGACCAGATGGATATTATGGTAAATGCTGCGGTGCGGGATGATGTGGGACTGTCAGGGTGGATCATGGTCAATGGTGCGGTTTGGGACGGTGTGGGACTGTCAGGGTGGATCATGGTAAATGGTGCGGTCCGGGACGATGTGGGACTGTCAGGGTGGATCATGGTAAATGGTGCGGTCCGGGACGGTGTGGGACTGTCAGGGTGGATCATGGTAAATGGTGTGGTCCGGGACGGTGTGGGACTGTCAGGGTGGATCATGGTAAATGGTGCGGTCCGGGACGGTGTGGGACTGTCAGGGTGGATCATGGTAAATGGTGCGGTCCGGGATGATGTGGGACTGTCAGGGTGGATCATGGTAAATGCTGCGGTCCGGGATGATGTGGGACTGTCAGGGTGGATCATGGTAAATGGTGCGGTCCGGGACGGTGTGGGACTGTCGGGGTGGATCATGGTAAATGGTGCAGTCCAGGACGGTGTGGGACTGTCAGGGTGGATCATGGTTAATGGTGCGGTCCGGGACGGTGTGGGACTGTCAGGGTGGATCATGTGGTCCAGCACAGGGCCACGGCGCAAAGACATGACCTTGGCAAATATTTTGTAGTCCGTGCTGAGGAGGGAGACCGCTCGCCTGTTTTTGAGTCGGCGGAGATCCCCCTTCTTGGGCAGCAGGGCAATAACAGCCCTGCGCCACGAAAGGGGCATCTCACCGGTCACGATACATTCCCCAGGACCCCCGCGTAGTCGCTCCCCAGGACGTCCCAGCACGCACTGAAGATCTCCATGGTCAGCCCGTCCAGCCCTGTGGTCTTGCCCCTTGACAAGCTGTCGAGGGCGCCGGTCTTGATGATTGACGGTTTGATCGAGCCTCCCGACTCCCTCCGGGCCGACCTGCGGCAGGTCCTCCCACAGAACTCTGCAAGCGTCCTCGCTGCATGGATCCGGAGTATAGAGGTCAGAATAAAAGTCCCTGATTAGGGTCCTGACCCCCTCCGGATCCGAGACGAGGGACCGTCATCGGCTGACGGGCCCTGCATCCTCTTTCCAGCGAGTAGAAGGGGGAGACACGGTCCATGTCTGTCACAAACTGATCCGCGACCTCACATACGCGTCGTGGGACCCGACAAGTTGCAGGTCCCGCAGCACGCCCGTCTTCTCCCTGTACAGCAGCCCCAGGGCCGGGTCCTCATCGGGGTGAGAAAGACGTGACTCCAGATGGAAGACTTCTTCAGCCCTGGCATCGACCACTTTGTGTACCTCTGACAGAAGGCGCGGGCATGGGTCTTGCCCACGTCCCACCATAGCCTCAAGGAGGGGAAGCCACCCTGCTTCTTTCTCCAGCCGGCCCAGAAATGGCGAAGCGATTCCAGGAACCTCTTGTCCTCCAGCAGCAGGTTGTTAAAGTGCCAGTACGCGGACCGTGCCTGAGCGCGGAGCTGGCCGAGCCCCGCCCACACCAGGTGGTCATTTGAGTACGGCACCTGCTCCACAGAGGCCGTCGGAACGCTGGGCAAGTACGTCCAGGAAATGTAAAGACGGTCGATTCTGGACGCTCCCAATTGAGGGCCCACAAATGTGTCCACCTGCGATTCAGGATGGAGAGTTCTCCAGGCACCCACCAAGTCGTAGGACCTGACCAGGTCCCTTAACTTCATCACCGCCTGCGTGCTGCACTGGACTCTACCACGGTCCTTGTCCTGGAGGGTGCAATTGAAATCCCCTCCAAGGATGATGCACTCGCCCACAGGAATGGTGCCAAGAAGAGTGGACACTTTGTCAAAGAATGTTGTTTGCTGCGGCCCGGCCAGGGAGCGTATACATTCACAAAGTGACGCACCACGTCCCCGTCGAGGACCGTTAAATGCAACAGACGGCCTGGCACTGGCTCCTTGACCCTCCAGCTCTCTGGCTGAAAATGTGGAGCCAACAAGATAGCCACCCCGCCCGAACGTGGGGCAAAGTGACTCATGAAGACTCCCCCTTGCCACTCCAGGGTCCACTTAGCTTTGTCCCCCGGAATGGCGTGGGTTTCTTGCAGGAAGCACACCCCGTACTTTGCGTCCCGGAGGACAGAGAAGCACTGGAAACGGTGATGCTGCCGTGGATGTTGAGTCTGGCTATGGTTACCTCCAAGTCAGTTGTAGCGTGTGTCCTTCACCAATCACCCATAACTCTGCTCAGAGGGAGTAGAGGGTTGTTGCCCCCTCCACTCCCTCAGGAGCCCCCCGAGGAACAGAACAGCCTGTCGCTGCTCCCCCTGGTCCGAGTCGATCCCACCCCCAGGATCACCCTCAGGCGGGTTCCTCGCAGGCTCCCCCCCTCGATTCAGAGTCCGTGGCAACACTGACCCCGCCGCCGATGCCGGGCCCTCGGAGAGACCCGGAAAGACCCCCGGGAACAGCTCCGGAATGGATCCTGGGCTCCGGGCATCGTCTACTTGGGCCTTGTGAGCGGGGAGCCTTCCTCGCCGTCGCCCGCCCACGACCCGAAGATATAGGGACTCTGGTGGCTGCCGCAGGCCCCTGGACGGGCACGGGGTCAGTACTAGTGATGGGGCCAAGGTGTGGATGGATTCGGTCTGACCGTCACGCCGTCTTCCGTTTGGCCTTTTTAGGCTGCCTCTGGTCTAGTGGAGTCTCCCTCTCCCCCTGCCAGCAGCCGCGGTGTTGTCAGGGGCCGGCTGCTGGGCAGACGAAGAGGTGGTAGAGGAGAGGGGGGCAGTGCCAGCCACGGCCGACCTGGAGATGGTGTTGGCAGCGGCCGTTAGGGTGGGGCAGTTCCGGCGAATATGCCCCAGCCCACTTCAGGCATGGCACCGCAGACCAGATCACTTTATGATCCTTCCCTTGGTGGGGAACCACAAAACCTCCCAGCGTGACCTCCTCCCGGGTCAGGCGGGCAAAAGCCTGACGCTCCGAGTATACATGACGGAGGGAAGGGTCCCGAGGCCGAGTGTCAGCAGCGCCACCCCGGACCTGACCTCCCCCAGGAGGTTGAGATGGGGGAGGAGGAGACACGTTCGGCGATGGCCTCCAGCGGGTCCACGGCCATGTGTGTCCCACCCACTGTGAGCCCCCTTTCCAGGACACGGTAGACCGCCTGCTCGGCCCGCAGGAAAAACACGGCTTTGCCGTACATCCTAGAGGCGGCTACGATGGCCAAGAGGCCAATGACCTCGGCCATCGCACGAGTGCACGCCTCGATGGCCATGGTGGGGTGGGCATAACATTTGACCCCAAGTTGCCGCGTTAGTAGGCGGAAGGGCGAGGGGGCCGCCGAGGGTCGAGAGGCTGTTGCCCCCGCATAGATTCTTGGCCGCCCTGCCCCCGGCAGAGTGGAGGATGCCCCTGGGGTACTGACCATGCCCACACTTGGTACAGCACAGCCATGTAACTGAAATCCGAGTACTGGGGGAAGGACGTGGCACAACAGCAGGTGCCACAGGGGAAGGTGCTGCAGGGCAACAGCAGATAGTCACTGTAAACGGGCAGCGCTCTTCAGACCCGGAGGGGCCTGAAGCAGAGTGGCAACTGCCACACCCGCCACAGGGGGTGAAAGAAGTGGGCGGACGGCGCTCTTCAGCCCTGTGGGGGCCCAAGACAAAGTCCTTTGTCTTCACAGCAGCCTCAAGCGGTCCCACTCCCACCTCAGGCAGAGGGGCGGGAGGACAAAAGGCAGGGTCTTCACCCCGGGAGGGGGAACAGCACCAGGCCCCAGGTGGTCCTACCTCAGGCAGAGGGGGGGGAGGACAGAGGTCAGGGCCTTCACCCAGGGAGGGGGCACAGCAACAGTCCCCAGGTGGACCCACTCCCACCTCAGGCACGGCGGTGGAAAGACAAAAGGCTGGAGGCAGGGTCTTCACCCCGGGAGGGGGCAGCTACCGGCCCCAGGTGGTCCCACTCTCTCCTCCAGCAGCAAAACATTTCATTGATTGACTTCATTTTCACCCCTTTCCAATTTGAAATTGAATTTAGTTTATACACTATCCTGGCTCACACAGTGCGCTGGCTGATACATTTCAGTGGCTTTGGACAATTGGCTGGTCTTGGACAGTCCCCTGGTTTTAAACACTCCCCTGATTTCCACACTCCCTGGTTTACCCACACCACTGATGTAGTCACTCCCCTGGTTTCCAATTTGTAATTGAATATGATTTGAACACTCCCCTGGTTTACACAGTCAACTGAGTCACACGTTCTCCCCATGTTTCCTTTGGGTGCTCCGGTTTCCTCCCAGTCCAAAGATGCGCAGGTTATGTGGATTGGCTATGCTAAATTGTCCTTCGTGTCCAAAAAAGGTTAGGGAAGGTTTCCGGGGAGAGGGTTGAGGTGTGGGCTTAGGTAGTTGTGGGGCTGGTTTAGCACAGTGAGCTAAACAGCTGGCTTGTAATGCAGAACAAGGCCAGCAGCGTGGGTTCAATTCCCGTACCGGCCTCCCCGAACAGGCGCTGAAATGTGGCGACGAGGGGTTTTTCAGTAACTTAATTGAAGCCGACTTGTGACAATAAGCGATTATTATTATTAGTTTGCTCTTTCCAAGGGCCATTCCAGACTTGATGGGCCGAATGGCCACATTCTGCACTGTAAATGCTATGAAATCTATGAACTCTGCTCCAGTTGAAAGCTTCTCCAGTCCCCACTTGAATAGTTGACATCCAGTTCTGAGCAGCTTGCAGCACTTTCTCTGTCAGGTGCACCATGACATACTGCCAAACCTGGATTTTAAAATTCTTCTTCAGTTTCTTCTTCCGTGACTGCATGTTTACCAGTAATAATATGTCATTGCTCAGGGCTCTTGTAGCATGAGACCTGGTCTCGTCCTGGTGTCTGAAACTGCCTTTTCCATTCTGCTTAAGGTATGAATGTTCTTATCTGTAACGTATGTACTACATCAATGACATTAGTATGTACTACATCAATGACCGATACTGTCTATGGCACAGTGATGGAGCTGGATTTTGCTGACATTTTTTGTATAATTGAAAAATACATTCCAGCCGTAATACATTGAGAATATCTTTAATATCTGCGACTCCAGTTCATGTGTTCCAAGAAGTTTTCATAGTAAACTTACACACATCGATTAGGAGCTGCCAGATTTGTGCAACTATCATATTCATTTTAAAGCCACGCAGAATACACGGGCAAAATGCTGGAGTTAAAATAAATCATTCTCTGCCAGAATCTGAGCATTATGGAATAGTGTAATAAACAAAAAAATGTGTATTACAGATGAGTCCGTACATATGGATTGTAAACAGACAGGTGGCCCATAAACCCACAGCAGGGTTTTATTTCAGTCAGGTTTTTCACAATGTTGTTGTCACTGCTCTTCTCACATTTTATCCAAAAACATTCACAGCAATGTTCACATGAGCCCCAGTTTGAAATCAAACATTCTGGATTCTACTTCCGGATGAAGGGCGGGATTAATAAACATCAGTTAGTCCTGGTAAATGAAGGGAAAATGGATGAACTGAATCAGCAGTATTTTACAGAGCAGTACTTTTAAACTGTATTTTACCTGCGACCCATTTTAACCAACCGGCCATCCTTTGGGACCCATGCTGGCCAGCCTTTTGGTCCCACACCAGCTGACCTCCATGACCCACTATGTTCTCTTACCTTTAAACCAGTAGGTGAACTTGCTTGGTCCTTATGATCTCTTTCCAATCAGGTTTAGAGGAGAGGGTAGTGCGTGTATCAGGTGCAGAGTTCAGTTGGTTCCTTTGTGCTGTCTTCATCCTTTTGAGGATGAAAAATCCAACCTTGAACATGTGGATCCTTGTGATGTGTAATAGCAAAAGAATGCTTGTTTTACTCCGTACTGGGCACTCCTCGGACACGCTACGCTGGAACTCTGAAAACCTCATGGAGTTGTGCCGTATTTTTAATGTGCTGTCACAGGTAAGAGAAGCTCAGTTTGTACATTTGGAGTCAGTTTTAAGTTAGTATTTGAGTCTGGGGTCTCGAAGCAGTTTTCACCAATCAATTCTCCCTCAAAATCTGAAACTTCTCCTCTGGAAAATAGCGATAAAACTGTTGTTCAGCGCAGCCAGTGTATTGGCAGTTCCCTTACTAACCATTTTCTTGAATATGTCATTGCAGTGTGGGGAACATGTAGTAGGTTTGGCTTTCTACGCGCAGTTTCCTAACGTTCAATTACTTTTGGAAAGCATCAAATTCTTCACCGCCATAAGCAATCATCCACGTCAGGAGGAGGTGGTCCGGCCCGCTGTGTACCTCGCCTGCGCACTGCCTGATCGGGCTGAGTGGGCACGCATGCGCGGTATAGCCGGCACCCAGGACAGACCCTGGAGAGTGACGTGTTATTACCAGCAGAGAGAATGTGCTGCTGCAGAGGGAGGCCCAGAGTCAAAGCAATGTGTCAATTAGGGGGAATCTGACTGGCCAGCTTCCACCCTACTTCCACCACCTCCTCTGGCAGCGCGTTCCAGGCACCCACTACCCTCTGTGTAAAAAAGCTTGCCTCGTACATCTCCTCTAACCCTTGCCCATCACACCTTAAACCTATGCCCCCTCGTAATTGACCCCTCTACCCTGGGGAATAGCCTCTGAGTATCCACTCTGTCTATGCCCCTCATAATTTTGTAGACTTCTATCAGGTCGCCCCCAACCTGTCGTTCCAGTGAGAACAAACCGAGTTTCCTCAACCGCTCCTCATAGCTAATGCGGATTTTTCTGGAAAAGGGCAGGTGTGGCAGTTCTCAGTTATTGTGTGTCTGCAGTTTGCTCCGACCATGGCTGAGGACAAGAAAGCTCCAGCTCCCAAGAAGGGCGCTAAGAAAACCCAGAAGAAGGTACCAGTAAAAGGCAACAAGAAGAGGAGACGAGCCAGGAAGGAGAGTTACTCCATCTACATCTACAAAGTGATGAAGCAGGTTCACCCCGACACCGGCATCTCCTCCAAGGCCATGAGCATCATGAACTCGTTCGTCAACGATATTTTCGAGCGCATTGCGGGTGAGGCTTCCCGCCTGGCCCATTACAACAAGCGCAGCACCATCAGCTCCCGGGAGATCCAGACCGCCGTGCGCCTGCTGCTGCCCGGGGAACTGGCCAAGCATGCCGTGTCGGAAGCGACAAAGGTGGTGACCAAGTACACCAGCTCCAAGTGAAACTGTTCTCAAACTCATCAAAACCCAACGGCTCTTTTAAGAACCACTCACAACTTCTGGAAAGCAGCCAAACCATCGTTTTTAAATCATTATTGGATTATGAATAGCCAAATCGGTTCAAATAGGGTTTCACTGGAACATAACATCCTGGGTGATGTCCAGTTATCGCCCGGTCGATCTTCGTGCCTTGAAAATAAGTCTCATCATTTAGTGACTGCTCGGTGTCCCTGTGTGTCTTTGGTTTCTGACTTGGTCATATTTGGTCCCTGTCGCTAGATTTGGAGAGACAATAGAACTCCAAAACCTCCCTTTCAATTTGTGTTCAGGTTTCCAAAAACCTCCCTTTCTCTTTCAGGCTTCCTCAATAATCGATCAGTTTATTGAGAGCACACCAGTGTTGTGGGAAAACTCCATTTCAATACTGACACGAGCTCCAAATTGCTCACTCCACTTTTAACACTGAAGTAGTCTACAATATGGAATTTTTAAAATAAGTTTTGTAGTTGGCTGTAAATTAGACATTCTGTCTGCGGCTGAGAGCGTTTTAAACAGCAGCCAGATTAAACTCGATTGGACTCCAGATTGTAAAAATCTGTGGAGACAGTTTCGGATCTAAATGCCCCTTTTATAAATCCGAAACATTTCCACAGATTCTCCCAGACATGCTGAGTTTATCCAGCATTTCTCTTCAATTCGTATTTGCAGCATCCGCATTATTTTGCTTTAATTCATTTTGGGTTTGTTCTGTTAGAGAGAAAACCCGAAATCAGAAACTGACAGATAAAGGGAAACTGTAGATTACGGACAGAGAATCCAACAATCTTATACTCAGTGATTTAGTCTCGTTTTTACGGTCCCTATTCAATTTTCTGTTTTAACTTTTCGCGCTCTTTTAAACTTTAAAATAAATATTCGGTTGGAATCTGAACATTTGGCGCCTAACCTTTCCGCCCTCAGCACCGTGGAGTCTCCTGATTGGTGCTTCAAACAGACATCTGATTGGTCAGTTTGTGGCAGACTCCACAATGTTGTTCAGATAACCAATCAGCAATGTGTGCACCGCCACTCCTCCTGAAGCGAAGTGAATGTGGGGGTGCTGCCTAATATCCAGGCCGTGCTGCTGCCCAAGAAAAGCAGCGCTGGCGCCGGCAAGAAGTGAAGCGACCATTCTTTAATCTAATAACACAAAGGCTCTTTTCAGAGCCACTCACTTGATCTGAAAAAGAGCTAATTGTTTTGTGTCACTCAGATTCTGCTCTGCTACTTAATGTGCAAATGTTTCACGCTTCATGATATCTATCCGGAAGTTTCTGTTCTGCTACTTAATGTGGAGATGTTTCTGCAATAACTATCTGGGTTAATGTATGTGATTCGTTTCTTAGTCGGAGCCATGAGACGAGAGAAACTCCATTGCAATGAAGCGTTAATTGTAACTTGGAGGCATTGGAATCAGTAACAGGAGGTCGCAGCTTTTATTTGTCGATTGAGCGGCTCTGAACCAGCGCTGGGACCGGGAAGAATCCAATAACCCAAAGGCTCTTTCAGAGCCACCCACTCCCTCCGGACAAGGGTGACCTGTTGTCCATTCGCTTAATTCTGTCACTAAAGCTTCCGAATGCAGAGATACTGCCGATGATAATATTCTAAATCACCGCATCTCTACTGAGGGATTGGGTGTTGAAGCTCTTTTCCTGACAGACTTGGTGGCTCTTAAAAGAGCCTTTGTTGTTGTTATTGGTGAATCCGGGCTTTAGGCGCGTTCCCCGCGGATGCGGCGGGCCAGCTGGATGTCTTTGGGCATGATGGTGACTCGCTTGGCGTGGATGGCGCACAGGTTGGTGTCCTCAAAGAGCCCCACCAGGTAAGCCTCGCTGGCCTCCTGCAGGGCCATGACGGCGGAGCTCTGGAAGCGCAGGTCTGTCTTGAAGTCCTGAGCGATCTCTCGCACCAGGCGCTGGAAGGGCAGTTTGCGGATCAGCAGCTCGGTGGATTTCTGGTAGCGGCGGATCTCCCTCAGAGCCACAGTGCCGGGTCTGTAGCGATGGGGCTTCTTCACTCCGCCCGTGGCTGGAGCGCTCTTGCGGGCCGCTTTGGTAGCCAGCTGTTTGCGAGGAGCTTTGCCTCCGGTCGATTTGCGCGCTGTCTGCTTGGTCCTGGCCATGATGTGAAACTGGGGGAAACGCACACGCTGAGAATGCTGGCGCCGCTCTCTCGCTGCCTATTTAAGACATTATAGTGACCGCCCACTTCTCCTCATTGGATGCAGCCCGATCCCGTGGACAAGTTTGAAAAGAGCGATGATTGGGAAGGATATCAGGGCCCTGATTGGTGGACCTGCAACTGACACCCCATCAATTTCAAAAAGCCCGCCAATTTCACAGGGACAAGGAACGGATATTTGAGAAAACTGACAAACTCAACCTCAAGTTGTAAATATCAAAAACTTCTCAATGATTCCTGGTCCCATTTTTGTCTCAGATTCGACCCACTGCCTGAGCACCCGGATTAAATTCAGATTCACTCCCTGATTGTTCTACAACAGACTGGGATAAAGCTCGTATTGAGGGGCGGAATTCTGTCTCATTTTTATCTGATCAGCGATATCGGTTCTTTCAATGCAAAGAGCGATAGATATTAAAGGGAAAATTGGCTGATTCGTTCAGCGACTGTTCTGGGGGAGATGGAAGGAGGAGGCGGTGTTTACAGATCAGTTATGTAAACCGAGCTTCTGATCAAATTCTGACGCTGAACATTCATGTCCGAAAGTAGACTAATAAAATCCAGCAGGTACAATTTCACAGGGACAAGTAACGGATATTTGAGAAAATCAGTCCCAAATTGGAAACATCAAAAACTTCTCGATGATTCCTGGTCCCTTTTTTGTCACATTCGATGCATAAAACTGTGCAGGTATTCATTCCCGCTCTCGTTACAATGTCAGTGTTCACTATGTGCGGTTACAGGTTTGACTTTGGAGAAAGGTTTTGTTTCAGACTGTACAGCAGCACATCAATGTCGCCTTATAATGTGAAAAGAGAAATCAGTGATAGGAAAGGAGTTCCTGTTATAACAGTACAAACTTTAACAAAATCGTGGTATCTCATTTATGACGCGTGAAACCAAGTCCTTCCATTCCTTTATTATCCAGTCCGCCCCGACCTGACTGAGTCAGGGAGAGAGGCGGGGAGCGGACTGAGTGACAGAGCAGTGAAATGTCTTTGATCATCCAGCTCCTCCTCCTGCCTGCTCCAACCCACATTTTATATTCCAAACAGAAGTGAAAAGAGGGCGCTGAACAACACGTACAAACTGCAACATCAGACAGCAGCTAGTTAGAAACGCGGATCTATTAAATCCAGACTTGTCAGTAATATTCCCGCCTCAGTTCACTCCTTTCAAGAACCAGCCCAACTATCTGCTCCCATTTCAACCCCAGCTCCGATTCCATCTCCACAACTCCTCTCCCAGACGGTTGGGAATTTTACTAACACCCCTTCCAGCTGATATAGTGTTTAAGTTGTGAGGCGGGATTTCTCCGCCATGTTAACTCTTTTACAGACTCTCCCCTGAATCTGTGAATAATGAAACTAACACAAACTGTGACTGTTCCCCCGGACACATCCCCGTTTAGGAAGAGGCAGCAACATCCCTGTGTTTTAGTGCAGAGTGGGGGGAGAGGCCCGGTGCAGAGCATGTCAGCGAGTGAGCGGCAATACTGGATTGACATTTCTGTCTGAAATCTGCTCCCAGCACCGGGACAGCGATTCATTGGTCGGGGGATCAGCTCTTTCCTGAGAGATGTGGGTGGCTCTGAGAAGAGCCTTTTGGTTCAGAGGTTTACAATTTGCTCGCCTTCTTTCACTTCTTTGCTGGTTTCTTAGCCGTTGCTGATTTCACTTTGGGCTTGGCCTTCAATTGGGTCGGATTTATTCTGCCCGTGGTCTTTTTCACAAGTGACTTTTTCTTCGGGGCTGCTTTCTTCGCGCTCTTTTTGGGAGTTGCCGCCTTCTTGGCTGCTGGTTTCTTGGGAGATTTCTTGGTTGCTGGTTTCTTGGGAGATTTCTTGGCTGCTGGTTTCTTGGGAGATTTCTTGGTTGCTGGTTTCTTGGGAGATTTCTTGGCTGCTGTTTTTTTGGGAGATTTCTTGGCTGCTGTTTTCTTCACTGAAGGTTTCTGGCCTGCTCCGGTCTTTCTCACTTTCCCCCCGGTTGTCTTCTTAACGATCTTGAAGGAGCCGGAGGCGCCCGTGCCCTTGACCTGAGCCAAGTTGCCGTTGTCCACACTCCTCCTGACACTTTGCTTGATCTGGGCCCCCCGTTTATCCACATCGACCCCTTTGCTCCGCAGCGCCTTCTTTATGGCCTGTAAGGAAGCCCCCTTGCGATCGCCGCTTTCCGCCACAATCTGGAGGATCAGCTCGCCCAGCCCGGGACCTTCTTGTTTCTTCCGGGGAACCGCCTTCTGCTTCTTGACAGCCTTGACTGGGGCGGCGGCTGGAGGAGCCGTTTCGGCGGCTGCACTATCGCTCATGTCCGAGACTCTGCACAAAATCTCTCCGTCAATGTGGGTGAGAAATGAAGCCTCTGGTGGCGGCACTGAGCAACTTAAAGGCAGCGAGCGGACGGGGCGGAGACAACCTGCTCTCAGCTCCAGGCTGCTGCTGCCTCTCTGTGTTTTTCTCTCGTCCCAAACTCTCCAATTCCACTCAAATTCCAGCTCCACAGTGTCCCAGGATAATTCCTTCCTGTCTCTCACACTCTCATGTTTGCTGTAGAAAAGGTTTCACGCGATTTGAAGGCTCCATTTTGCATTTAAACCCGTTTTACTGATGCACTGTTCGCGCTCTCTCACCCGATCGCTCTCATTTTCCCAACCTTTCCACAGAAATCTGGAAAGCAGCATCGAAACTGCCCTGAAATCCAACTTGGAAAAGTAGGAGGGGAACAGGGGGATTGTTGGAATGAAAAATATTTCCATTTAGTCCCAGAGGGATTGGGAGATCTCCTGGTCAGAGCGGACACACAAACACAGTTGGTTTCTCCTGTTTGGCCCGCCCCTTTCACACACTCTCTCTTCCACAATATTCACATCCACACACAAGGTCTGGAAATGACATTTCCCAGGGCAGAATTCTCCCTCTTCTCAACACTTGTTCCCAACCCGTGTCTTAATTACTGTTCAACTCTCTGAGTTTTCTGCTCCCTATTTTCTGTTTACCTAAATACCCGGCAGCAGCCAGTCATATTTTAAAATCTAAATTCATTGATGACACACCTCCCTTGAAGGTGAAAATACAATTGATCTCCTCTCTATCAGTGGAGATTTTCCGGTTTAATGTTATCCTCCTGCACTGCCCGGTAACACTGAACCGCAAACTCAACAAGCAGGGACCCCCAGTTAAAGAATAATCCCACCCGCTCTGACAGTGGAGCTTTTCACAGTGACACAGATTCTGACCATTCTGATACAAACAGCAAATTTTAAAAATAAAGATGATCTGATAGACCTGGACTTTCTGTGTAGAGGAGGGACAGTGACCGTTTCACCCACGACACGGCAGCTGTGTTCACAGCGAGAGCCAGTGTTACACGTGTAACCACTGTGTCCAGTGTTCACAGTGAGGGCCAGTGTTACACGTGTTATCACTGTGTCCAGTGTTCACAGTGAGGGCTGTTGCTAACTTTTGCCTTAGTTTAATTGCTCTTTTTTTTATCACCTTTGCTCTTGAGTCGCCAGGTATCTTTCTGATACCGCCATGTGGTTCAAGTCCGAGTAATGATCAATAATCCAATACTCCGCTTAGTAAGATTTAAATCAAAGCACATTTATTATACACAGTAATCACTACTCATGTACAAATTCTCCGTGTGAGCTACTTCTACGACGAACAGGCCAATACTTAACTTGGAACTGGCCCACCAGGTCAGGGAAACGAATGGCCTTTCGTTCGTGTTCTGAGCCTGGGGATTCGAAGTTGGTACAGATTGGTAGCTAGGAGCGCCTATCTCGTAGTGAGCGTTGAAGTGAGACTTACTAGATATCAGCGGTGGCTGGACCGGTCACTGTCGAGGGTTGGTTCGCGTTGCTGAGTGACCCGGTCAAGCAGAGGGGCGATTTGAACTTGAGCTTGATTCTTATAGTCCCCAGGGGCTTCCCGCCTTTCGGGGCGGACCCTGTACCTGGTTCCAAGTGATTGGACTTTGTCCCAATCACTTGGTTCGATTTTCTCCAATGCTGCACCGGTTCCCTGATCGATGGGCGGTCTGAGGTAGTCGTTCACCTCCCATTGTGTAGGCTTCTGCTGGCGCCAAAGAGTCTGGTTTGGCTTCATGTGTCTAAATGTTGCTCATTGTTCCCGGGGATTGCTCATTAATATGCAGATGGATGGTGTTTTGTTCTTTCTGCTGATGGCTGCCGGTATCGATCTTGGAGTGAACCAGGGGAGTGAGTGAACCAGGAGAGTGAGTGAACCAGGGGAGCGAGTGAACCAGGGGTGTGAGTAAACCAGGAGAGTGAGTGAATCAGGGGAGTGAGTGAACCAGGGGAGTGAGTGAACCAGGGGAGTGAGTGAACCAGGAGAGCGAGTGAACCAGGGGAGCGAGTGAACCAGGGGTGTGAGTAAACCAGGGGTGTGAGTAAACCAGGAGAGTGAGTGAATCAGGGGAGTGAGTGAACCAGGGGAGTGAGTGAACCAGGGGAGTGAGTGAACCTGGATAGCGAGTAAACCTGGAGAGCGAGTGAACCAGGGGAGTGAATACATTTGGAGGGGGAACATTGGTTTCACTGCTGCCTCACTGTGCCAGGGATCCTGGTTCAATTCCAGCGTTGGGTGACTGTCTGTCTGGAGTTTGCATATTCTGCCTGTGTCTGTGTAGATTTCCTCCGGGTGCTCTGTTTTTCTCCCACAAGCCAAAGATGTGCAGGTTAGATGGATTGGCGATGCTGAATTACCGCTTTGTATCAAAGGGTGTGTAGATTACGTAGGGATACAGATTTATGGTGGTCGGGTGGGGAGTGGTCCTAGGTGGGCTGCTCTTTCTGAGTGTCAGTGCAGACTCGATGGGCCAGATTGCCTCCTTCTGCAATGTGGTAATTCTATGGTTCTCAGGAAAATGAAGTAAATCAGTGGAAAGGTAGTTTGCAGAAAGTGTGAGTTTGAGGGGCTGAGTGACAGTGTAATAACAAACAAGCTGCAGGCAATGACTGCAAATTGAATCTCTCATTGGGACAAGCACACAGCTACAAAGGTGATTGGTTGAGCCCTAGGGCGCAGGGCCACTTGCAGCCACACACACACAGTCCCCCCAACACGGGCTCGAAAGGAGGTTTTGCTCCACATGTGATGACTATGAAATGGGGAATGTTCCCATTGATTCTCAATGCGGAATTGCTGCGGGGATGTGCGCATGCCCGGTGTAACCCCGCCCCTGCTAGTCGTGATGTGGAGATGCCGGCGTTGGACTGGGGTGAGCACAGTAAGAAGTCTTACAACACCAGGTTAAAGACCAGCAGGTTTGTTTCGATGTCACTAGCTTTCGGAGCGCTGCTCCTTCCTCAGGTGAATGAAGAGGTATGTTCCAGAAATATAAATAGAGACAGATTCAAAGATGCCACACAATGCTTGGAATGTGACCATTAGCAGGTGATTAAATCTTTACAGATCCAGAGATGGGGTAACCCCAGGTTAAGGAGGTGTGAATTATGTCAAGCCAGGACTGTTGGTAGGATTTTGCAGGCCAGATGGTGGGGGATGAATGTAATACCTGGGATTCATGTCACATTACATTCAATGTGAAGGGAGAGCTCTTTTTGGGCCTGGCTTATTTGTCTGATTCTGGGTTAGGATTTGGAGAGTATTTTCTTTCTTTTACTGATTAGGGGCAGCAAGGTAGCATAGTGGTTAGCACGGCTGCTTCGCAACTCTATGGTACCAGGTTCGATTTCCAGGCTTGAGTTGCTATCTGCGGAGTCTGCACGTTCTCCCCGTATCTGCGTGGGTTTCCTCCGGGTGCTCCGGTTTCCTCCCACAGTCCTAAGATGTGCAGGTTAGGTGGATTGGCCCTAATAAATTGCACTTAGTGTCCAAAAAGGTTAGGTGGGGTTACTGGGTTAGGGTGGAGGCATGGGTTACTGGGTTAGGGTGGAGGCATGGGTTACTGGGTTAGGGTGGAGGCATGGATTACTGGGTTAGGGTGGAGGCGTGAGATGCTCTTTACAAAGATGGGCTCGATGGACCGAATGGCCTCCTTCTGCACTGTAAATTCTGTGATTATCAGTTGAAAGAATAGATTGATTTATCATTGGCCTCATTTGACCCTGATTTACAAGAGATATGCTTTCTTCCCCCTAGTTCAACAGATGAAGAGATGAGTTCCAAGAACAAGATGATGATTCCTCAGCAAAATTTATGTGCTGCCATCTCCTTCTAACTGACAGTAAGTACAATATTAATCCAACATTGCAGAGACACAGACACAACATCATCTCCACCGTCACAGAGAAAAGAAGCAGTCAGACTCACATTGACCTCAAGTCCCAGATAAATATGTCCAATCCAACAGTGATACACGAGAGGGCAGGTGGGGTAATTTTCCACAATTCACCCCCCCCCCTCCATATCATGGAACGTTGGATCAACTTGTGTTAACAGCGTTTCATCTGTAAAGTAATCAGCACAGTATTAATGTGGCTGCAGATTCAGCAATCAATGTGGATGCAATCCATTTGCACTTTTTTACAACTTTCTTAGGTCAAAATACATAATAATAATAATCGCTTATTGTCACAAGTAGGAAACGGACGTGGATACAAATCATTTGTTATATCAATGTTATCACTAAAAGTAATAATGGAAGATCAATATTGAACAGAAAGTTCACCATTAATTCACAGAACAGATATTGACAAGTACAGAAAACACAATAAAATCACACACATCAGAGAGGTGGACAGGTAGAGATTAAACCCAGAATCCCATAACAGAGACAGACAGCTACAAATGCAAGCACACAGAACAGAGACAGAGTTACAGAATCAAATAGATTTTCCCCTAACATTTGACCCATAACAGAGACAGACAGCTGCAGTGGAAAACACACACTCACACTCGCACACCAACAACTGAGCAGTAAGCAGTAAAATATGCCATATATCATATACACTCACATTTTCTCATGCACATGATCACTCACAGGTAACTTAGCAGTAAGCATTACATATGCATTATATATCGCTGAGTGTCTGAGGGGGAAACACACACACACACACACCAATCACTGAAGCAGTAAAATATATGTTATATAGAGCACAGAGTAACAGTGAGGTTTGTACACACTCACTCACACTCTGTCTCTCATACACTTTCTCTCTCTCTCACACATCCATGCACTGTCTCTCCCACACTCACTCACAAATCCAGAACACAGCAGTAATCAATAAAATTGCCCTTAGTGTTGGGTGGGGTTACTGGGTTATGGGGATAGGGTGAAGGTGTGGATCTTGGGTAGGGTGCTCGTTCCAAGAGCCGGTGCAGACTCGATGGGCCGAATGGCCTCCTTCTGCACTGTAAATTCTGTGAAAATATAAATTGTATATCACAGAGGTTAATACACACACACTCACTCACACTCACTCTCTCCCACATACACACTCTCTCTCACACACACACCAGTCACTGAGCAGTAAGCAATTAAATATGTGACATATGTCACAGAGATACAGTGAGGGTAAAACATGCACTCACTCTCTCACTCACTTGCTCACTCAGACAGACACACAGCAGTAACTGAGCAGTAAGCAGTGAAATATTTGTTATATATCAGAGAAAAACAGTGAGGGTAAAACACACACACACTGTCTCTTTCACACACTCACAAACACTCTCTCTCTCACAGAAACCCTACAGTGCAGAAGGAGGCCATTCAACCCATTGTGTCTGCATTGACCCTCTGAATGAGCACGCCACGCTAAGACCAATCTCACACCCCCTCCTTGTCACCCCACCTAGGGACAGTTCAGCATATCCAAACCCCCGTAACCTGCATATCTTTGGACTGTGGGAGGGAACCGGAGCACCCGGAGGAAACCCAAACAGACACGGGAAGAATGTACAAACTCCGCACAGTCGCCGAGGTCGGAATCAAACCCAGGTCTCTGATGCTGTGAGGCAGCAGTGCTAACCACCGTGCCACCCTGCTGCCTATCAGCAGCACATCCACTTTTCACTCTATTGCTCTCACACACACATACACTCATTAGCCCTCACACAGACTCTCCCTCACACACACACTCACTCACTCTCTCTCACACACACACACACACTCTCACACCAGGAACTAGGCCATAAGCAGTAAAATATGTGTAATACATCAGAGAAAGACAGTGAGGGTAAAACACAAACTTACACACTCTCTTTCACACACACACATGCACACTCTCACACAAACTCTCACACTGACTCACACACCAATAACTGAGCAGTCAACAGTAAAATGTGTGGTAGATATCACAGACAGTCACTCACACACTCTCACTTACACACACTATCTAACTCACATTCACTCCCTCTCACACACACACAATCACTCCCTGCCTCTCTCTCACACTATCTCACTCCCTCTCACACACTCACTCCCTCTCACACACTCACTCACTCACACACACTATCTCACTCACACACACTATCTCACTCACACACACTACCTAACTCTCACACACTATCTAACTCACACACACACTATTAACTGAGCAGTACGCTGTATAATATTTGTTATATATCACAGAGAAACAATGAGGGCAATACACACACTCGCATGACTGTCACACACACTTACACTCTCTCTCACACACAGATGTTTCCTCTCTCACACACACTCAGTCACTCTCACTCACAAAAATACCAGTCACTGAGCAGTAAGCAGTTAAATAAGTTTTATATATCACAGATACATAGTGAGGGTAAAACACACACACACACCTGTAAGAGTAAATTATGTGTTATATAATCACAGATACATAGTGAGGGTAAAACACACACACACCTGTAAGAGTAAAATATGTGTTATATATCACAGATACATAGCGAGGGTAAAACACACACACACACCTGTAAGAGTAAAATCTGTGTTATATATCACAGATACATAGTGAGCATTAAACACACACACACACATCTGTAAGAGTAAAATATGTGTTATATATCGCAGATACATAGTGAGGGTAAAACACATACACACCTGTAAGAGTAAAATATGTGTTATATATCACAGATACATAGCGAGCAGTAAACACACTCACACACCTGTAAGAGTAAAATATGCATTATATATCACAGATACATAGTGAGGGTAAAACACACACACACCTGTAAGAGTAAAATATGTGTTATATATCACAGATACATAGCGAGGGTAAAGCTCACACACACACCTGTAAGAGTAAAATATGTGTTATATATCACAGATAAATAGTGAGGGTAAAACACACACACACCTTTAAGAGTAAAATATGTGTTATATATCACAGATGCATAGTGAGGGTAAAACACACACACACCTGTAAGAGTAAAATATGTGTTATATATCACAGATACATTGTGAGGGTAAAACACACACACACACCTGTAAGAGTAAATTATGTGTTATATATCACAGATACACAGTGAGGGTAAAACACACACACACCTGTAAGAGTAAAATATGTGTTATATATCACAGATACATAGTGAGGATAAAACACACAGACTCCTGTAAGAGTAAAATATGTGTTATATATCACAGATACATAGTAAGGGTAAAACTCACACACACCTGTAAGAGTAAAATATGTGTTATATATCACAGATACATAGTGAGGGTAAAACTCACACACACCTGTAAGAGTAAAATATGTGTTATATATCACAGATACATTGTGAGGGTAAAACACACACTCCCAAACACACTGTTTCATTCACACACACACACGCAAACACACTGTCTCACTCACACACACACTCCCAAACACACTGTCTCACTCACACACACTCCCAAACACACTGTCTCACTCACACACACACGCCCAAACACACTGTCTCACTCACACACACACACCCAAACACATTGTCTCACTCACACACACCCTCCCAAACACACTGTCTCACTCACACACACTCCCAAACACACTGTCTCACTCACACACACACTCCCAAAAACACTGTCTCACTCACACACACACTCCCAAACACACTGTCTCACTCACACACACACTCCCAAACACACTGTCTCACTCACACACACACTCCCAAATACACTGTCTCACTCACAAACCCACTCCCAAACACACTGTCTCACTCACAAACACACTCCCAAACACACTGTCTCACTTACACACACTCCCAAACACACTGTCTCACTCCCAAACACACTGTCTCACTCACACACACACTCCCAAACACACTGTCTCACTCACACACACACTCCCAAACACACTGTCTCACTCACACACACTCTCCCAAAGACATTATCTCACTCACAAACACACTCCCAAACACACTATCTCACTCACACACACACTCCCAAACAAACTGTCTCACTCACACACACACTCCCAAACACACTGTCTCACTCACACACACACTCCCAAACACACTGTCTCACTCACAAACACACTCCCAAACACACTGTCTCACTTACACACACTCCCAAACACACTGTCTCACTCCCAAACACATTCCCAAACACACTGTCTCACTCCCAAACACTGTCTCACTCACACACACACTCCCAAACACACTGTCTCACTAACAAACACACTCCCAAACACACTGTCTCACTCACACACACACTCCCAAACACACTGTCTCACTCACACACTCCAAAACACACTGTCTCACTCACGCACACACTCGCAAACACACTGTCTCACTCACAAACACAATCCCAAACACACTGTCTCACTCACACACACACTCCCAAACACACTGTCTCACTCCCAAACACACTCCCAAACACACTGTCTCACTCACACACACTCTCCCAAACACACTGTCTCACTCACAAACACATTCCCAAACACACTGTCTCACTCACAAACACATTCACAAACACACTGTCTCACTCACACACACACTCCCAAACACACTGTCTCACTAACAATCACACTCCCAAACACACTGTCTCACTCACACACACACTCCCAAACACACTGTCTCACTCACACACACACTCCCAAACACACTGTCTCACTCCCAAACACACTGTCTCACTCACACACACACTGCCAAACTCACTGTCAAACTCACACACACACTCCCAAACACACTGTCTCACTCCCAAACACACGCCCAAACACACTGTCTCACTCACACACACACCCAAACACACTGACTCACTCACGCACACACTCCCAAACACACTGTCTCACTCACACACACACTCCCAAACACACTGTCTCACTCACACACACACTCCCAAACACACTGTCTCACTCATACACACATTCCCAAAAACACTTTCTCGCTCCCAAACACCCTGTCTCACTCACACACACACTGCCAAACACACTGTCCCACTCACACACACTCCCAAACACACTGTCTCACTCCCAAACACACTCCCAAACACACTGTCTCACTCACACACACACTCCCAAACACACTGACTCACTCACGCACACACTCCCAAACACACTGTCTCACTTACACACACTCCCAAACACACTATCTCACTCCCAAACACACTCCCAAACACACTGTCTCACTCCCAAACACTGTCTCACTCACACACACTCCCAAACACACTGTCTCACTCACAAACACACTCCCAAACACACTGTCGCACTCACACACACACTCCCAAACACACTGCCTCACTCACACACTCCAAAACACACTGTCTCACTCCCAAACACTGTCTCACTCACACACACTCCCAAACACACTGTCTCACTCACACACACACTGCCAAACACACTGTCTCACTCACACACACACTCCCAAACACACTGTCTCACTGACAAGCACACTGTCTCACTCACACACACACTCCCAAACACACTGTCTCACTTACACACACTCCCAAACACACTATCTCACTCCCAAACACACTCCCAAACACACTGTCTCACTCCCAAACACTGTCTCACTCACACACACTCCCAAACACACTGTCTCACTCACAAACACACTCCCAAACACACTGTCTCACTCACACATTCACTCCAAAACACACAGTCTCACTCACACACACACTCCCAAACACACTGTCTCACTCACACACACACTCCCAAACACACTGTCTCACTCCCAAACACACTCCCTCACTCCCAAACACACTCCAAACACAATGTCTCACTCACACACACTCTCCCAAACACACTGTCTCACTCACACACACACTCCCAAACACACTGTCTCACTCACACACACACTCCCAAACACCCTGTCTCACTAACAAACACACTCCCAAACACACTGTCTCACTCACACACACACTCCCAAACACACTGTCTCACTCACACACACTCTCCCAAACACACTGTCTCACTCACACACACACTCCCAAACACACTGTCTCACTCCCAAACACACTGTCTCACTCACACACACACTGCCAAACTCACTGTCTCACTCACACACACACTCCCAAACACACTGTCTCACTCCCAAACACACTGCCTCACTCACACACACACTCCCAAACACACTGACTCACTCACGCACACTCTCCCAAACACACTGTCTCACTCGCACACACACTCCCAAACACACTGTCTGACTCGCACACACACTCCCAAAAACACTGTCTCACTCACACACACACTCCCAAACACACTGTCTCACTCACACACACATTCCCAAACACACTGTCTCACTCCCAAACACACTGTCTCACTCACACACACACTGCCAAACACACTGTCTCACTCACACACACTCTCCCAAACACACTGTCTCACTCCCAAACACACTGCCTCACTCACACACACACTCCCAAACACACTGACTCACTCACGCACACACTCCCAAACACACTGTCTCACTCACGCACACACTCCCAAACACACTGTCTCACTCACGCACACACTCCCAAACACACTGTCTCACTCACACACACATTCCCAAACACACTGTCTCACTCACACACACACTCCCAAACACACTGTCTCACTCCCAAACACACTGTCTCACTCACACACCCACACAGCAGTAAGCAGTAAAATATTCATTATATATCACAGAGAGACAGTGAAGTTAACACATACACACAGATAGGGTCACAGATAGACTATGACTCTGTCTTATAATAATTTTTATTGTCACAAGTAGGCTTACATTAACACTGCAATGAAGTTTCTGTGAAAAGCCCCAAGTCGCCACATTCTGGCGCCTGTTTGGGCACAGGGAGGGAGAATTCAGAATGTCCAAATTACCGAACAGCTCGTCTTTCGGGACAATCGACCTATGAGTGTGTGCAGTAACCTCTGTGATAGTAACCACTGTCTCTCTGCGATATATATTGAATATTCTACTGCTTATTGCTCAGTAACTGGTGTGTGAGAGAGAGAGAGAGAGTGCGTGTGTATGAGAGATGGTGTGAGAGAGAGAGTGTAAGTTTGTGTTAACCCTCACTGTCTCTGTGCTATATTACTCGTATTTCACTCTCTCTCACACATTCTCTCTCACACACACTCATACACTCTCTCTTCACACACACACACACACCAGTAACTGAGTGGTAAAATATGCTTTATATATCATAGAGGGACAATGAGAGACAGTGTGACACACACTCACTATTTCTCTGGCAAACACTAACTCTCACACACACTCATTCTCTCACACTCCTAGTCCCTCTCTCTCAGACTGCCTCACACATGGACACACCAGTCACTGAGCAGTAAGCAGTTAAATATGTGTTATATATCGCAGAGGGACAGTGAGGGTAAAACACACTCTCGCCACTCTCACACTGAAGTAACTGAGCAGTAAGCAGTAAAATATATTATATGTGATAGCCAGATAGTGAGGATAAACACACTCGCACACCAGTAACTGAGCAGTAAAATATGTGTGAAACATCACAGAGACAATGAAGGTAAAACACACACACACTCACGCAGACTATTTTTCACACTCATACACTCTTGCAGACATAGTGACACATTCCCTCGCACACACTTCCTCACACACACTCACGTATTCACAAACTTTGATATTCACACACTCTTTGACACAACAGTAACTGAGCAGTAAGCAGTAAAATATGCATCATATATCACAGAGACCGTGATGGTAAAACACACTCTCTCTCTCACAGACACACACACCCCAGTAACAGAGCAGCAAGAGTAAAATATGTGTTACATATCAAAGAGTGACAATGTAAAATACAGAGGCTCACTCGCTCACACACGCACTCTCTCACACACCCACTCTCTCTCTCACAAACGCACTCTCACACACACCCACTCTCTCACAAACACACTCACACACACATCCACTCTCTCTCTCTCTCACACACCAACTCTCTCGCACACACCCACTCACACACACATCCACCCACTCTCTCTCTCACACACACCCACTCTCTCACAAACACACTCACACACACATCCACTCTCTCTCTCTCACACACCAACTCTCTCGCACACACCCACTCACACACACATCCACCCACTCTCTCTCACACACCCACTCTCTCTCTCACACACCCACTCTCTCTCACACACACCCACTCTCTCTCACACACCCACTCTCTCTCACATGCACCCAGTCTCTCACACTGCACCCAGTCTCTCTCACATGCACCCAGTCTCTCTCACATGCACCCAGTCTCTCTCACACACACACACTCTCTCACACACACACCCACTCTCTCACACACATGCACTCTCACACACACCCACTCTCTCACAAACACACTCACACACACATCCACTCTCACACACACCCACTCTCTCTACACACACCCACTCTCTCTCACACACACCCACTCTCTCACACACACCCACTCTCTCTCACACACACCCACTCTCTCTCACACACACCCACTCTCTCTCACACACACCCACTCTCTCACACACACCCACTCTCACACACAGGCACTCTCTCTCACACACACACATCGCCTCTCTCTCACACACACCCACTCTCTCTCACACACACACATCCCCTCTCTCTCTCACACATACCCACTCTCTCTCTCACACACACCCACTCTCTCTCACACCCACCCACTCTCTCTCACACACACCCACTCTCCACACACACCCACTCTCTCTCACACACACCTACTTTCTCACACCCACCCACTCTATCTCACACACAACCACTCTCTCACACACACCCACTCTCTCTCACACACACCCACTCTCTCTCACACACACCCACTCTCTCTCACACACACCCACTCTCTCTCACACACACCCACTCTCTCTCACACACACCCACTCTCTCTCACACACACCCACTCTCTCTCACACACACCCACTCTCTCTCACACACACCCACTCTCTCTCACACACACCCACTCTCCACACACACCCACTCTCTCTCACACACACACACTCTCTCACACGCACCCACTCTCTCTCACACGCACCCAGTCTCTCTCACACACACCCCCACTCTCTCACACACACCCACTCTCTCTCACACACACCCACTCTCTGTCACACACACACCCACTCTCTCACACCCACCCACTCTCTCTCACACACACCCACTCTCTCTCACACACACCCACTCTCTCTCACACACACCCACTCTCTCTCACACACACCCACTCTCTCACACACCCACCCGCTCTCTCACACACCCACTCTCTCATACACACCGACTCTCTCTCACACACACACACACTCTCTCTCACACGCACCCACTCTCTCACACCCACCCACTCTCTCACACCCACCCACTCTCTCACACCCACCCACTCTCTCTCACACAAACCCACTCTCTCTCACACACACCCACTCTCTCTCACACACACCCACTCTCTCTCGCACACACACCCACTCTCTGTCTCTCACACTCATCCACTCTCTCTCTCACACACACCCACTCTCTCTCACGCACACACACTCTCTCTCACACACACCCACTCTCTCTCTCTCACACTCATCCACTCTCTCTCTCACACACACCCACTCTCTCTCACACACACCCACCATTTTCACTTGCCTTTAATGTGACAGGTGAGCCTGCTCGGTCCCCACGATCTCACTTGCTTTGTTGTTCAATGTTACATTTCTGATACTGACTCCAGCTGATGATTGAAGATCTCACTGCATCCATTGAAAAAAATACAGAGGTTTGTCCTGGAACTCGCCCTGCTTACTCTTCAAATGTCTTTGACATTTTGAGGGTTTTAAACTTTCATTTGCCAGTAATTCCCTGCATGTAACACCCATGAAATTTGACTCCTGATTGCAGTGGCACAATTTATAAACCCACCCCTCAAATAATCATCATTGTGCTGCTTTGTTCCTGTTTTCAGCTTCTTCATGGGTTGTTCACCAGAGGCCCTGGAGTTCACTCCAGCACTGCTGGCAGCTGCAAAATGGAGGAATCTCTCTCGGGCCCAGAACACGTGATGTCAGCGTACGGGGCGTGTGACCTGCTCGCTGGCGCCGCCTCCGGTGGGAGTAGTCCAGAATTTGCTGAACAAAACAGGCCCGGGACAACGCACTGACATCAGGAGGAGCCAGTCCAACTTGCTGGGCTCCAGGCCTGCGCACTACTTGATAAGAGACACATGCGCGGAATGGCCGACAATCTCAAACGTCCATCATGGTTGGCATTTGTAAACACTAGTCGTGACCATTGGCCATTCCTTCCGCGATCTGGATAACTACCACCCTCCTGAAACCTTCATGAGATCGACCCACAGGTCACGACCCTGAGCTTGAAAACCCCGGGCCTATGGTATCCTTGTCTCTATTCGCCGAGGCACAGAGTTTAAGAAAAGGCAGGTTATGCAGGAACTGTATAAAACATTGGTTAGGCCTTAGCTAGAGTAATACTCACACACACACTGTATCAGACAGTGAGTAAATCCCACACTCACACACTGTATCAGAGAGTGAGTAAATCCCACACTCACACTCTGTATCAGAGAGTGAGTAAATCCCACACCCACACACTGTATCAGAGAGTGAGTAAATCCCACACTCACACACTGTATCAGAGAGTGAATAAATCCCACACTCACACACTGTATCAGAGAGTGAGTAAATCCCACACTCACACACTGTATCAGAGAGTGAGTAATTCCCAGACACACACTGTATCTGAGAGTGAGTAAATCCCACACTCACACACTATATCAGAGAGTGAGTAAATCCCACACTGACACACTGTCTCAGAGAGTGAGTAAATCCCACACTCTCACACTTCATCAGAGAGTGAGTAAATCCCACACTCACACCCTGTATCAGAGAGTCAGTAAATCACACACTCACACTGTACCTGTGAGTGAGTAAATTCTACACTCACTGTATCAGAGTGAGTAAATCCCACACTCACACACTATTGGAGAGTCAGTAAATCCCACACACACACACACTGTATCAGACAGTGAGTAAATCCCACACTCACACACTGCATCAGTGAGTGAGTAAATCCCACACTCACACACTGTATCAGAGAGTGAGTAAATCCCAAACTCACACACTGTATCACAGAGTGAGTAAATCCCACACTCTCACACTGTATCAGAGAGTGAGTAAATCCCACACTCACACTGTATCAGAGAGTGAGTAAATCCCACACTCTCACACTGTATCAGAGAGTGAGTAAATCCCACACTCACACTCTGTATCAGAGAGTGAGTAAATTCCACACTCACACACTGTATCTGAGAGTGAGTAAATCCCACACTCACACACTGTATCAGAGAGTGAGTAAATCCCACACTCACACACTGTATCAGAGAGTGAATACATCCCACACTCACACACTGTATCACAGAGTGAGTAAATCCCACACTCACACTCTGTATCAGACAGTGAGTAAATCCCACACTCTCACACTGTATCAGAGAGTGAGTAAATCCCACAATCACACACTGTATCAGAGAGTGAGTAATTCCCAGACACACACTGTATCTGAGAGTGAGTAAATCCCACACTCACACACTATATCAGAGAGTGAGTAAATCCCACACTGACACACTGTCTCAGAGAGTGAGTAAATCCCACACTCTCACACTATTGGAGAGTGAGTAAATCCCAGACACACACTGTATCTGAGAGTGAGTAAATCCCACACTCACACACTGTATCAGAGAGTGAGTAAATCCCACACTGACACACTGTCTCAGAGAGTGAGTAAATCCCACACTCTCACACTTCATCAGAGAGTGAGTAAATCCCACACTCACACCCTGTATCAGAGAGTCAGTAAATCACACACTCACACTGTACCTGTGAGTGAGTAAATTCTACACTCACTGTATCAGAGTGAGTAAATCCCACACTCACACACTATTGGAGAGGCAGTAAATCCCACACACACACACTGTATCAGACAGTGAGGAAATCCCACACTCACACACTGCATCAGTGAGTGAGTAAATCCCACACTCACACACTGTATCAGAGAGTGAGTAAATCCCACACTCACACTCTGTATCAGAGAGTGAGTAAATCCCACACTCACACACTGTATCTGAGAGTGAGTAAATCCCACACTCACACACTGTATCAGAGAGTGAGTAAATCCCACACTCACACACTGTATCAGAGAGTGAATAAATCCCACACTCACACACTGTATCACAGAATGAGTAAGTCCCACACTCACACTCTGTATCAGACAGTGAGTAAATCCCACACTCTCACACTGTATCTGAAAGTGAGTAAATCCCACACTCACACACTGTATCAGAGAGTGAGTAATTCCCAGACACACACTGTATCTGAGAGTGAGTAAATCCCACACTGACACACTGTCTCAGAGAGTGAGTAAATCCCACACTCTCACACTGTATCAGAGAGTGAGTAATTCCCAGACACACACTGTATCTGAGAGTGAGTAAATCCCACACTGACACACTGTATCAGAGAGTGAGTAAATCCCAGACACACACTGTATCTGAGAGTGAATAAATCCCACACTCACACACTGTATCACAGAATGAGTAAATCCCACACTCACACTCTGTATCAGACAGTGAGTAAATCCCACACTCTCACACTGTATCAGAAAGTGAGTAAATCCCACACTCACACACTGTATCAGAGAGTGAGTAATTCCCAGACACACACTGTATCTGAGAGTGAGTAAATCCCACACTGACACACTGTATCAGAGAGTGAGTAAATCCCAGACACACACTGTATCTGAGAGTGACTAAATCCCACACTCACACACTATATCAGAGAGTGAGTAAATCCCACACTGACACACTGTCTCAGAGAGTGAGTAAATCCCACACTCTCACACTTCATCAGAGAGTGAGTAAATCCCACACTCACACCCTGTATCAGAGAGTCAGTAAATCACACACTCACACTGTACCTGTGAGTAAGTAAATTCTACACTCACTGTATCAGAGTGAGTAAATCCCACACTCACACACTATTGGAGAGTCAGTAAATCCCACACACACACACTGTATCAGACAGTGAGTAAATCCCACACTCAGACACTGCATCAGTGAGTGAGTAAATCCCACACTCACACACTGTATCAGAGAGTTAGTAAATCCCAAACTCACACACTGTATCACAGAGTGAGTAAATCCCACACTCACACTCTGTATCAGAGAGTGAGTAAATCCCACACTCACACTGTATCAGAGAGTGAGTAAATCCCACACTCTCACACTGTATCAGAGAGTGAGTAAATCCCACACTCACACTCTGTATCAGAGAGTGAGTAAATCCCACACTCACACAGTGTATCTGAGAGTGAGTAAATCCCACACTCACACACTGTATCAGAGAGTGAGTAAATCCCACACTCACACACTGTATCAGAGAGTGAATAAATCCCACACTCACACACTGTATCACAGAGTGAGTAAATCCCACACTCACACTCTGTATCAGACAGTGAGTAAATCCCACACTCTCACACTGTATCAGAGAGTGAGTAAATCCCACACTCACACACTGTATCAGAGAGTGAGTAATTCCCAGACACACACTGTATCTGAGAGTGAGTAAATCCCACACTCACACACTATATCAGAGAGTGAGTAAATCCCACACTGACACACTGTCTCAGAGAGTGAGTAAATCCCACACTCTCACACTATTGGAGAGTGAGTAAATCCCAGACACACACTGTATCTGAGAGTGAGTCAATCCCACACTCACACACTATATCAGAGAGTGAGTAAATCCCACACTGACACACTGTCTCAGAGAGTGAGTAAATCCCACACTCTCACACTTCATCAGAGAGTGAGTAAATCCCACACTCACACCCTGTATCAGAGAGTCAGTAAATCACACACTCACACTGTACCTGTGAGTGAGTAAATTCTACACTCACTGTATCAGAGTGAGTAAATCCCACACTCACACACTATTGGAGAGTCAGTAAATCCCACACACACACACTGTATCAGACAGTGAGTAAATCCCACACTCACACACTGCATCAGTGAGTGAGTAAATCCCACACTCACACACTGTATCAGAGAGTGAGTAAATCCCACACTCACACTCTGTATCAGAGAGTGAGTAAATCCCACACTCACACACTGTATCTGAGAGTGAGTAAATCCCACACTCACACACTGTATCAGAGAGTGAGTAAATCCCACACTCACACACTGTATCAGAGAGTGAATAAATCCCACACTCACACACTGCATCACAAAATGAGTAAATCCCACACTCACACTCTGTATCAGACAGTGAGTAAATCCCACACTCTCACACTGTATCAGAAAGTGAGTAAATCCCACACTCACACACTGTATCAGAGAGTGAGTAATTCCCAGACACACACTGTATCTGAGAGTGAGTAAATCCCACACTCACACACTATATCAGAGAGTGAGTAAATCCCACACTGACACACTGTCTCAGAGAGTGAGTAAATCCCACACTCTCACACTATTGGAGAGTGAGTAAATCCCAGACACACACTGTATCTGAGAGTGAGTAAATCCCACACTCACACACTATATCAGAGAGTGAGTAAATCCCACACTGACACACTGTCTCAGAGAGTGAGTAAATCCCACACTCTCACACTTCATCAGAGAGTGAGTAAATCCCACACTCACACCCTGTATCAGAGAGTCAGTAAATCACACACTCACACTGTACCTGTGAGTGAGTAAATTCTACACTCACTGTATCAGAGTGAGTAAATCCCACACTCACACACTATTGGAGAGTCAGTAAATCCCACACACACACACTGTATCAGACAGTGAGTAAATCCCACACTCACACACTGCATCAGTGAGTGAGTAAATCCCACACTCACACACTGTATCAGAGAGGGAGTAAATCCCAAACTCACACACTGTATCACAGAGTGAGTAAATCCCACACTCACACTCTGTATCAGAGAGTGAGTAAATCCCACACTCACACTGTATCAGAGAGTGAGTAAATCCCACACTCTCACACTGTATCAGAGAGTGAGTAAATCCCACACTCACACTCTGTATCAGAGAGTGAGTAAATCCCACACTCACACACTGTATCTGAGAGTGAGTAAATCCCACACTCACACACTGTATCAGAGAGTGAGTAAATCCCACACTCACACACTGTATCAGAGAGTGAATCAATCCCACACTCACACACTGTATCACAGAGTGAGTAAATCCCACACTCACACTCTGTATCAGACAGTGAGTAAATCCCACACTCTCACACTGTATCAGAGAGTGAGTAAATCCCACACTCACACACTGTATCAGAGAGTGAGTAATTCCCAGACACACACTGTATCTGAGAGTGAGTAAATCCCACACTCACACATTATATCAGAGAGTGAGTAAATCCCACACTGACACACTGTCTCAGAGAGTGAGTAAATCCCACACTCTCACACTATTGGAGAGTGAGTAAATCCCACACTCACACACTATTGGAGAGTGAGTAAATCCCACACTCACACACTATTGGAGAGTGAGTAAATCCCACACTCACACACTGTAACAGAGAGTGAGTAAATCCCCCCCCCACACACACTGTGTCAGAGAATGACTAAATCCCACACTCACACAGGATCAGAGAGAGAGTAAATCCCCCACACACTGTATCAGAGAGTGAGTAAATGCCACACTCACACACTGTATCAGAGAGTGAGTAAATCCCACACTCACACACTGTATCAGAGAGAGTAAATCCCACACTCACACACTGTATCAGAGAGTGAGTAAATCCCATACTCACACACTGTATCAGAGAGTGAGTAAATCTCACACTCACGCACTGTATCAGAGAGTGAGTAAATCCCACACACACTGTATCAGAGAGTGAGTAAATCCCACACACATTGTATCAGAGAGTGGGTAAATCCCACACTCTCACTCTGTATCAGAGAGTGAGTAAATCCCACACACTCACACTATTGGAGAGTGAGTAAATCCCACAGTCACACACTATTGGAAAGTGAGTAAATCCCACACTCACACACTGTAACAGAGAGTGAGTAAATCCCACACTCACACACTGTGTCACAGTCTGAGGAAATCCCCCCCACACACACTGTGTCAGAGAATGACTAAATCCCACACTCACACAGGCTCAGAGAGTGAGTAAATCCCACACACACTGTATCAGAGAGTGAGTAAATCCCACACTCACATCCTGTATCAGAGAGTCAGTAAATCACACACTCACACTGTACCTGTGACTGAGTAAATTCCACACTCACTGTATCAGAGTGAGTAAATCCCACACTCACACACTATTGGAGAGTGAGTAAATCCCACACTCACACACTGTAACAGAGAGTGAGTAAATCCCACACTCACACACTGTGTCAGAGAATGACTAGATTCCACACTCACACAGGATCACAGAGAGAGTAAACCCCCCCCCACACACACACACTGTGTCAGAGAATGACTAAATCCCACACTCACACAGGATCAGAGAGTGAGTAACTCCCACACACACTGTATCAGAGAGTGAGTAAATCCCACACTCACAAACTGTATCAGAGTGAGTAAATCCCACACACTCACACTGTATCAGAGAGTGAGTAAATCCCACACTCACACACTGTATCAGAGAGTGAGTAAATCCCACACTCACACACTCTATCAGAGAGTGAGTAAATCCCAAACTCACACTGTATCAGAGAGTGAGTAAATCCCACACTCACACACTGTATCAGAGTGAGTAAATCCCACACACACACACTGTATCAGAGAGTGAGTAAATCCCACACTCACACTGTATCAGAGAGTGAGTAAATCCCACACTCTCACACTGTATCAGAGAGTGAGTAAATCCCACACTCACACACTGTATCAGAGAGTGAGTAAATCCCACACTTACACACTGTATCAGAGAGTGAGTAAATCCCACACTCACACACTGTATCAGCGAGTGAGTAAATCCCACACTCACACACTGTATCAGAGAGTGAGTAAATCCCACACTGACACACTGTCTCAGAGAGTGAGTAAATCCCACACTCTCACACTTCATCAGAGAGTGAGTAAATCCCACACTCACACCCTGTATCAGAGAGTCAGTAAATCACACACTCACACTGCACCTGTGAGTGAGTAAATTCCACACTCACTGTATCAGAGTGAGTAAATCCCACACTCACACACTATTGGAGAGTGAGTAAATCCCACACACACACTGTATCAGACAGTGAGTAAATCCCACACTCACACACTCTATCAGAGAGTGAGTAAATCCCACACTCACACACTGTATCAGAGAGTGGGTAAATCCCAAACTCACACACTGTATCACAGAGTGAGTAAATCCCACACTCACACTGTATCAGAGAGTGAGTAAATCCCACACTCTCACACTGTATCAGAGAGTGAGTAAATCCCACACTCACACACTGTATCAGAGAGTGAGTAAATCCCACACTCACACACTGTATCAGAGAGTGAATAAATCCCACACTCACACACTGTATCAGAGAGTGAGTAAATCCCACACTCACACACTGTATCAGAGAGTGAGTAAATCCCACACTCACACTGTACCTGTGAGTGAGTAAATTCCACACTCACTGTATCAGAGTGAGTAAATCCCACACTCACACACTATTGGAGAGTGAGTAAATCCCACACACACACACTGTATCAGACAGTGAGTAAGTCCCACACTCACACACTGTATCAGAGAGTGAGTAAATCCCACACTCACACACTGTATCAGAGAGTGAGTAAATCCCAAACTCACACACTGTATCACAGAGTGAGTAAATCCCACACTCACACTCTGTATCAGAGAGTGAGTAAATCCCACACTCACACTGTATCAGAGAGTGAGTAAATCCCATACTCTCACACAGTATCAGGGAGTGAGTAAATCCCACACTCACACACTGTAACACAGAGTGAGTAAATCCCACACTCACACACTGTATCAGAGAGTGAGTAAATCCCACACTCACACACTGTATCAGAGAGTGAGTAAATCCCACACTCTCACTCTGTATCAGACAGTGAGTAAATCCCACACTCTCACACTGTATCAGAGAGTGAGTAAATCCCACACTCACACACTGTATCAGAGAGTGAGTAATTCCCACACTCACACACTATTGGAGAGTGAGTAAATCCCACACTCACACACTATTGGAGAGTGAGTAAATCCCACACTCACACACTGTAACAGAGAGTGAGTAAATCCCCCCGCACACACACTGTGTCAGAGAATAACTAAATCCCACACTCACACAGGATCAGAGAGTGAGTAAATCCCCCACACACTGTATCAGAGAGTGAGTAAATCCCACACTCTCACACTGTATCAGAGAGTGAGTAAATCCCATACACACACACTGTATCGGAGAGTGAGTAAATCTCACACTCACGCACAGTATCAGAGAGTGAGTAAATCCCACACACACTGTATCAGAGAGTGAGTAAATCCCACACACACTGTATCACAGAGTGAGTAAATCCCACACTCTCACACTGTATCAGAGAGTGAGTAAATCCCACACACTCACACTATTGGAGAGTGAGTAAATCCCACACTCACACACTATTGGAGAGTGAGTAAATCCCACACTCACAAACTGTATCAGAGAGTGAGTAAATCCCACACTCACACTCTGTATCAGAGAGTGAGTAAATCCCACACTCACACACTGTATCAGAGAGTGAGTAAATCCCACACTCACACACTGTATCAGAGAGTGAATAAATCCCACACTCACACACTGTATCAGAGAGTGAATAAATCCCACACTCACACACTGTATCAGAGAGTGAGTAATTCCCAGACACACACTGTATCTGAGAGTGAGTAAATCCCACACTCTCACACTATATCAGAGAGTGAATAAATCCCGCACTGACACACTGTCTCAGAGAGTGAGTAAATCCGACACTCTCACACTTCATCAGAGAGTGAGTAAATCCCACACTCACACCCTGTATCAAAGAGTCAGTAAATCACACACTCACACTGTACCTGTGAGTGAGTAAATTCCACACTCACTGTATCAGAGTGAGTAAATCCCACACTCACACACTATTGGAGAGTGAGTAAATCCCACACACACACACTGTATCAGACAGTGAGTAAATCCCACACTCACACACTGTATCAGAGAGTGAGTAAATCCCACACTCACACACTGTATCAGAGAGTGAGTAAATCCCAAACTCACATACTGTATCACAGAGTGAGTAAATCCCACACTCACACTCTGTATCAGAGAGTGAGTAAATCCCACACTCACACTGTATCAGAGAGTGAGTAAATCCCACACTCTCACACTGTATCAGAGAGTGAGTAAATCCCACACTCACACACCGTATCAGAGAGTGAGTAAATCCCACACTCACACTCTGTATCAGAGAGTGAGTAAATCCCACACTCACACACTGTATCAGACAGTGAGTAAATCCCACACTCTCACACTGTATCAGAGAGTGAATAAATCCCACACTCACACACTGTATCAGAGAGTGAGTAATTCCCAGACACACACTGTATCTGAGAGTGAGTAAATCCCACACTCACACACTATATCAGAGAGTGAGTAAATCCCACACTGACACACTGTCTCAGAGAGTGAGTAAATCCCACACTCTCACACTTCATCAGAGAGTGAGTAAATCCCACACTCACACCCTGTATCAGCGAGTCAGTAAATCACACACTCACACTGTACCTGTGAGTGAGTAAATTCCACACTCACTGTATCAGAGTGAGTAAATCCCACACTCACACACTATTGGAGAGTGAGTAAATCCCACACTCACACACTATTGGAGAGTGAGTAAATCCCACACTCACACACTATTGGAGAGTGAGTAAATCCCACACTCACACACTGTAACAGAGAGTGAGTAAATCCCCCCCACACACTCTGTGTCAGAGAATGACTAAATCCCACACTCACACAGGATCAGAGAGTGAGTAAATCCCACACTCTCACACTGTATCAGAGAGTGAGTAAATCCCACACTCACACACTGTATCAGAGAGTGAGTAAATCCCACACTCACACTCTGTATCAGAGAGTGAGTAAATCCCACACTCACACACTGTATCAGTGAGTGAGTAAATCCCACACTCACACACTGTATCAGAGAGTGAGTAAATCCCACACTCACACACTGTATCAGAGAGTGAGTAAATCCCACACTCACACACTGTATCAGAGAGTGAGTAAATCCCACACTCTCACACTGTATCAGAGAGTGAGTAAATCCCACACTCACACACTGTATCAGAGAGTGAGTAAATCCGACACTCACACTCTGTATCAGAGAGTGAGTAAATCCCACACTCACACACTGTATCAGTGAGTGAGTAAATCCCACACTCACACACTGTATCAGAGAGTGAATAAATCCCACACTCACACACTGTATCAGAGAGTGAGTAAATCCCACACTCACACACTGTATCAGAGAGTGAGTAAATCCCACACTCACACCCTGTATCAGAGAGTCAGTAAATCACACACTCACACTCTGTATCAGACAGTGAATAAATCCCACACTCTCACACTGTATCAGAGAGTGAGTAAATCCCACACTCACACACTGTATCAGAGAGTGAGTAATTCCCAGACACACACTGTATCTGAGAGTGAGTAAATCCCACACTCACACACTATATCAGAGAGTGAGTAAATCCCACACTGACACACTGTCTCAGAGAGTGAGTAAATCCCACACTCTCACACTTCATCAGAGAGTGAGTAAATCCCACACTCACACCCTGTATCAGAGAGTCAGTAAATCACACACTCACACTGTACCTGTGAGTGAGTAAATTCCACACTCACTGTATCAGAGTGAGTAAATCCCATGCTCACACACTATTGGAGAGTGAGTAAATCCCACACTCACACACTATTGGAGAGTGAGTAAATCCCACACTCACACACTATTGGAGAGTGAGTAAATCCCACACTCACACACTGTAACAGAGAGTGAGTAAATCCCCCCCCCACACACACTGTGTCAGAGAATGACTAAATCCCACACTCACACAGGATCAGTGAGTGAGTAAATCCCCCACACACTGTATCAGAGAGTGAGTAAATCCCACACTCACACACTGTATCAGAGAGTGAGTAATTCCCAGACACACACGGTATCTGAGAGTGAGTAAATCACACACTCACACACTGTATCAGAGAGTGAGTAAATCCCATACTCACACACTGTATCAGAGAGTGAGTAAATCTCACACTCACGCACTGTATCAGAGAGTGAGTAAATCCCACAGACACTGTATCAGAGAGTGAGTAAATCCCACACACACTGTATCAGAGAGTGAGTAAATCCCACACTCTCACACTGTATCAGAGAGTGAGTAAATCCCACACTCGCACACAGTATCTGAGAGTGAGTAAATCCCACACTCACACACTATATCAGACAGTGAGTAAATCCCACACTCTCACACTGTATCTGAGAGTGAGTAAATCCCACACTCACACACTATATCAGAGAGTGAGTAAATCCCACACTGACACACTGTCTCAGAGAGTGAGTAAATCCCACACTCTCACACTTCATCAGAGAGTGAGTAAATCCCACACTCACACCCTGTATCAGAGAGTCAGTAAATCACACACTCACACTGTACCTGTGAGTGAGTAAATTCCACACTCACTGTATCAGAGTGAGTAAATCCCACACTCACACACTGTATCAGACAGTGAGTAAATCCCACACTCTCACACTGTATCTGAGAGTGAGTAAATCCCACACTCACACACTATATCAGAGAGTGAGTAAATCCCACACTGACACACTGTCTCAGAGAGTGAGTAAATCCCACACTCTCACACTTCATCAGAGAGTGAGTAAATCCCACACTCACACCCTGTATCAGAGAGTCAGTAAATCACACACTCACACTGTACCTGTGAGTGAGTAAATTCCACACTCACTGTATCAGAGTGAGTAAATCCCACACTCACACACTATTGGAGAGTGAGTAAATCCCACACTCACACACTATTGGAGAGTGAGTAAATCCCACACTCACACACTATTGGAGAGTGAGTAAATCCCACACTCACACACTGTAACAGAGAGTGAGTAAATCCCCCCCACACACACTGTGTCAGAGAATGACTAAATCCCACACTCACACAGGATCAGAGAGTGAGTAAATCCCACACTCTCACACTGTATCAGAGAGTGAGTAAATCCCACACTCACACACTGTATCAGAGAGTGAGTAAATCCCACACTCACACTCTGTATCAGAGAGTGAGTAAATCCCACACTCACACACTGTATCAGTGAGTGAGTAAATCCCACACTCACACACTGTATCAGAGAGTGAATAAATCCCACACTCACACACTGTATCAGAGAGTGAGTAAATCCCACACTCACACACTGTATCAGAGAGTGAGTAAATCCCACACTCACACACTGTATCAGAGAGTGAGTAAATCCCACACTCTCACACTGTATCAGAGATTGAGTAAATCCCACACTCACACACTGTATCAGAGAGTGAGTAAATCCCACACTCACACTCTGTATCAGAGAGTGAGTAAATCCCACACTCACACACTGTATCAGTGAGTGAGTAAATCCCACACTCACACACTGTATCAGAGAGTGAATAAATCCCACACTCACACACTGTATCAGAGAGTGAGTAATTCCCACACTCACACAAATTGGAGAGTGAGTAAATCCCACACTCACACACTATTGGAGAGTGAGTAAATCCCACACTCACACACTATTGGAGAGTGAGTAAATCCCACACTCACACACTATTGGAGAGTGAGTAAATCCCACACTCACACACTGTAACAGAGAGTGAGTAAATCCCCCCCACACACACTGTGTCAGAGAATAACTAAATCCCACACTCACACAGGATCAGAGAGTGAGTAAATCCCCCACACACTGTATCAGAGAGTGAGTAAATCCCACACTCTCACACTGTATCAGAGAGTGAGTAAATCCCATACACACACACTGTATCGGAGAGTGAGTAAATCTCACACTCACGCACTGTATCAGAGAGTGAGTAAATCCCACACACACTGTATCAGAGAGTGAGTAAATCCCACACACACTGTATCACAGAGTGAGTAAATCCCACACTCTCACACTGTATCAGAGAGTGAGTAAATCCCACACACTCACACTATTGGAGAGTGAGTAAATCCAACACTCACACACTATTGGAGAGTGAGTAAATCCCACACTCACAAACTGTATCAGAGAGTGAGTAAATCCCACACTCACACTCTGTATCAGAGAGTGAGTAAATCCCACACTCACACACTGTATCAGAGAGTGAGTAAATCCCACACTCACACACTGTATCAGAGAGTGAATAAATCCCACACTCACACACTGTATCAGAGAGTGAATAAATCCCACACTCACACACTGTATCAGAGAGTGAGTAATTCCCAGACACACACTGTATCTGAGAGTGAGTAAATCCCACACTCACACACTATATCAGAGAGTGAATAATTCCCACACTGACACACTGTCTCAGAGAGTGAGTAAATCCGACACTCTCACACTTCATCAGAGAGTGAGTAAATCCCACACTCACACCCTGTATCAGAGAGTCAGTAAATCCCACACTCACACTGTACCTGTGAGTGAGTAAATTCCACACTCACTGTATCAGAGTGAGTAAATCCCACACTCACACACTATTGAAGAGTGAGTAAATCCCACACACACACACTGTATCAGACAGTGAGTAAATCCCACACTCACACACTGTATCAGAGAGTGAGTAAATCCCACACTCACACACTGTATCAGAGAGTGAGTAAATCCCAAACTCACATACTGTATCACAGAGTGAGTAAATCCCACACTCACACTCTGTATCAGAGAGTGAGTAAATCCCACACTCACACTGTATCAGAGAGTGAGTAAATCCCACACTCTCACACTGTATCAGAGAGTGAGTAAATCCCACACTCACACTCTGTATCAGAGAGTGAGTAAATCCCACACTCACACACTGTATCAGACCGTGAGTAAATCCCACACTCTCACACTGTATCAGAGAGTGAATAAATCCCACACTCACACACTGTATCAGAGAGTGAGTAAATCCCACACTCACACCCTGTATCAGAGAGTCAGTAAATCACACACTCACACTGTACCTGTGAGTGAGTAAATTCCACACTCACTGTATCAGAGTGAGTAAATCCCACACTCACACACTATTGGAGAGTGAGTAAATCCCACACTCACACACTATTGGAGAGTGAGTAAATCCCACACTCACACACTATTGGAGAGTGAGTAAATCCCACACTCACACACTGTAACAGAGAGTGAGTAAATCCCCCCCACACACTCTGTGTCAGAGAATGACTAAATCCCACACTCGCACAGGATCAGAGAGTGAGTAAATCCCACACTCTCACACTGTATCAGAGAGTGAGTAAATCCCACACTCACACACTGTATCAGAGAGTGAGTAAATCCCACACTCACACTCTGTATCAGAGAGTGAGTAAATCCCACACTCACACACTGTATCAGTGAGTGAGTAAATCCCACACTCACACACTGTATCAGAGAGTGAATAAATCCCACACTCACACACTGTATCAGAGAGTGAGTAAATCCCACACACACACACTGTATCAGAGAGTGAGTAAATCCCACACTCACACACTGTATCAGAGAGTGAGTAAATCCCACACTCTCACACTGTATCAGAGAGTGAGTAAATCCCACACTCACACACTGTATCAGAGAGTGAGTAAATCCCACACTCACACTCTGTATCAGAGAGTGAGTAAATCCCACACTCACACACTGTATCAGTGAGTGAGTAAATCCCACACTCACACACTGTATCAGAGAGTGAATAAATCCCACACTCACACACTGTATCAGAGAGTGAGTAAATCCCACACTCACACACTGTATCAGAGAGTGAGTAAATCCCACACTCACACCCTGTATCAGAGAGTCAGTAAATCACACACTCACACTCTGTATCAGACAGTGAGTAAATCCCACACTCTCACACTGTATCAGAGAGTGAGTAAATCCCACACTCACACACTGTATCAGAGAGTGAGTAATTCCCAGACACACACTGTATCTGAGAGTGAGTAAATCCCACACTCACACACTATATCATAGAGTGAGTAAATCCGACACTGACACACTGTCTCAGAGAGTGAGTAAATCCCACACTCTCACACTTCATCAGAGAGTGAGTAAATCCCACACTCACACCCTGTATCAGAGAGTCAGTAAATCACACACTCACACTGTACCTGTGAGTGAGTAAATTCCACACTCACTGTATCAGAGTGAGTAAATCCCATGCTCACACACTATTGGAGAGTGAGTAAATCCCACACTCACACACTATTGGAGAGTGAGTAAATCCCACACTCACACACTATTGGAGAGTGAGTAAATCCCACACTCACACACTGTAACAGAGAGTGAGTAAATCCCCCCCCCCACACACACTGTGTCAGAGAATGACTAAATCCCACACTCACACAGGATCAGAGAGTGAGTAAATCCCCCACACACTGTATCAGAGAGTGAGTAAATCACACACTCACACACTGTATCAGAGAGTGAGTAAATCCCACACTCACACACTGTATCAGAGAGTGAGTAATTCCCAGACACACACGGTATCTGAGAGTGAGTAAATCACACACTCACACACTGTATCAGAGAGTGAGTAAATCCCATACTCACACACTGTTTCAGAGAGTGAGTAAATCTTACACTCACGCACTGTATCAGAGAGTGAGTAAATCCCACACACACTGTATCAGAGAGTGAGTAAATCCCACACACACTGTATCAGAGAGTGAGTAAATCCCACACTCTCACACTGTATCAGAGAGTGAGTAAATCCCACACTCGCACACTATTGGAGAGTGAGTAAATCCCACACTCACACACTGTATCAGACAGTGAGTAAATCCCACACTCTCACACTGTATCAGAGAGTGAATAAATCCCACACTCACACACTGTATCAGAGAGTGAGTAATTCCCAGACACACACTGTATCTGAGAGTGAGTAAATCCCACACTCACACACTATATCAGAGAGTGAGTAAATCCCACACTGACACACTGTCTCAGAGAGTGAGTAAATCCCACACTCTCACACTTCATCAGAGAGTGAGTAAATCCCACACTCACACCCTGTATCAGAGAGTCAGTAAATCACACACTCACACTGTACCTGTGAGTGAGTAAATTCCACACTCAGTGTATCAGAGTGAGTAAATCCCACACTCACACACTATTGGAGAGTGAGTAAATCCCACACTCACACACTATTGGAGAGTGAGTAAATCCCACACTCACACACTATTGGAGAGTGAGTAAATCCCACACTCACACACTGTAACAGAGAGTGAGTAAATCCCCCCCACACACACTGTGTCAGAGAATGACTAAATCCCACACTCACACAGGATCAGAGATTGAGTAAATCCCACACTCTCACACTGTATCAGAGAGTGAGTAAATCCCACACTCACACACTGTATCAGAGTGAGTAAATCCCACACTCACACTCTGTATCAGAGAGTGAGTAAATCCCACACTCACACACTATCAGTGAGTGAGTAAGTCCCACACTCACACACTGTATCAGAGAGTGAATAAATGCCACACTCACACACTGTATCAGAGAGTGAGTAAATCCCACACTCACACACTGTATCAGAGAGTGAGTAAATCCCACACTCACACACTGTATCAGAGAGTGAGTAAATCCCACACTCTCACACTGTATCAGAGAGTGAGTAAATCCCACACTCACACACTGTATCAGAGAGTGAGTAAATCCCACACTCACACTCTGTATCAAAGAGTGAGTAAATCCCACACTCACACCCTGTATCAGAGAGTCAGTAAATCACACACTGACACACTGTCTCAGAGAGTGAGTAAATCCCACACTCTCACACTTCATCAGAGAGTGAGTAAATCCCACACTCACACCCTGTATCAGAGAGTCAGTAATTCACACACTCACACTGTACCTGTGAGTGAGTAAATTCCACACTCACTGTATCAGAGTGAGTAAATCCCATGCTCACACACTATTGGAGAGTGAGTAAATCCCACACTCACACACTATTGGAGAGTGAGTAAATCCCACACTCACACACTATTGGAGAGTGAGTAAATCCCACACTCACACACTGTAACAGAGAGTGAGTAAATCCCCCCCCACACACACTGTGTCAGAGAATGACTAAATCCCACACTCACACAGGATCAGAGAGTGAGTAAATCCCCCACACACTGTATCAGAGAGTGAGTAAATCACACACTCACACACTGTATCAGAGAGTGAGTAAATCCCACACTCACACACTGTATCAGAGAGTGAGTAATTCCCAGACACACACGGTATCTGAGAGTGAGTAAATCACACACTCACACACTGTATCAGAGAGTGAGTAAATCCCATACTCACACACTGTATCAGAGAGTGAGTAAATCTCACACTCACGCACTGTATCAGAGAGTGAGTAAATCCCACACACACTGTATCAGAGAGTGAGTAAATCCCACACACACTGTATCAGAGAGTGAGTAAATCCCACACTCTCACACTGTATCAGAGAGTGAGTAAATCCCACACTCGCACACTATTGGAGAGTGAGTAAATCCCACACTCACACACTGTAACAGAGAGTGAGTAAATCCCACACGCACACACTGTGTCACAGTCTGAGTAAATCCCACTCTCTCTCTCACACACACCCACTCTCTCTCACACACACACACTCTCTCTCACACACACCCACTCTCTCTCTCTCACACTCATCCACTCTCTCTCTCACACACACCCACTCTCTCTCACACACACCCACCATTTTCACTTGCCTTTAATGTGACAGGTGAGCCTGCTCGGTCCCCACGATCTCACTTGCTTTGTTGTTCAATGTTACATTTCTGATACTGACTCCAGCTGATGATTGAAGATCTCACTGCATCCATTGAAAAAAATACAGAGGTTTGTCCTGGAACTCGCCCTGCTTACTCTTCAAATGTCTTTGACATTTTGAGGGTTTTAAACTTTCATTTGCCAGTAATTCCCGACATGTAACACCCATGAAATTTGACTCCTGATTGCAGTGGCACAATTTATAAACCCACCCCTCAAATACTCATCATTGTGCTGCTTTGTTCCTGTTTTCAGCTTCTTCATGGGTTGTTCACCAGAGGCCCTGGAGTTCACTCCAGCACTGCTGGCAGCTGCAAAATGGAGGAATCTCTCTCGGGCCCAGAACACGTGATGTCAGCGTACGGGGCGTGTGACCTGCTCGCTGGCGCCGCCTCCGGTGGGAGTAGTCCAGAATTTGCTGAACAAAACAGGCCCGGGACAACGCACTGACATCAGGAGGAGCCGGTCCAACTTGCTGGGCTCCAGGCCTGCGCACTACTTGATAAGAGACGCATGCGCGGAATGGCCGACAATCTCAAACGTCCATCATGGTTGGCATTTGTAAACACTAGTCGTGACCATTGGCCATTCCTTCCGCGATCTGGATAACTACCACCCTCCTGAAACCTTCATGAGATCGACCCACAGGTCACGACCCTGAGCTTGAAAACCCCGGGCCTATGGTATCCTTGTCTCTATTCGCCGAGGCACAGAGTTTAAGAAAAGGCAGGTTATGCAGGAACTGTATAAAACATTGGTTAGGCCTTAGCTAGAGTAATACTCACACACACACTGTATCAGACAGTGAGTAAATCCCACACTCACACACTGTATCAGAGAGTGAGTAAATCCCACACTCACACTCTGTATCAGAGAGTGAGTAAATCCCACACCCACACACTGTATCAGAGAGTGAGTAAATCCCACACTCACACACTGTATCAGAGAGTGAATAAATCCCACACTCACACACTGTGTCAGAGAGTGAGTAAATCCCACACTCACACACTGTATCAGAGAGTGAGTAATTCCCAGACACACACTGTATCTGAGAGTGAGTAAATCCCACACTCACACACTATATCAGAGAGTGAGTAAATCCCACACTGACACACTGTCTCAGAGAGTGAGTAAATCCCACACTCTCACACTTCATCAGAGAGTGAGTAAATCCCACACTCACACCCTGTATCAGAGAGTCAGTAAATCACACACTCACACTGTACCTGTGAGTGAGTAAATTCCACACTCACTGTATCAGAGTGAGTAAATCCCACACTCACACACTGTAACAGAGAGTGAGTAAATCCCACACTCACACACAGTGTCAGAGAATGACTAAATCACACACTCACACAGGATCAGAGAGAGAGTAACCCCCCCCCCCCCCCACACACACACACTGTGTCAGAGAATGATTAAATCCCACACTCACACAGGATCAGAGAGTTAGTAAATCCCACACACACTGTATCAGAGAGTGAGTAAATCCCACACTCTCTCACTGTGTTAGAGAGAGAGTAAATCGCACTCTCACACACTGTATCAGAGAGTGAGTAAATCCCACACTCTCACACTGTATCAGAGAGTGAGTAAATCCCACACTCACACACCGTATCAGAGAGTGAGTAAATCCCTCACTGTATCAGAGAGTGAGTAAATCCCACACTCACAAACTGTATCAGAGAGTGAGTAAATCCCACACTCACACACTGTATCAGAGAGTGAGTAAATCCCACACACTCACACTGTATCAGAGAGTGAGTAAATCCCACACACACACAGTGTCAGAGAGTGAGTAAATCCCACACTCACACTATCAGAGAGTGAGTAAATCCCACACTCACACACTGTATCAGAGAGTGAGTAAATCCCACACTCACACGCTGTATCAGAGAGTGAGTAAATCCCACACTCACACTGTATCAGAGAGTGAGTAAATCCCACACTCACACACTGTATCAGAGTGATTAAATCCCACACTCTCACATTATCAGAGAGTGAGTAAATCCCACACTCACACACTGTATCAGAGAGTGAGTAAATCCCACACTCACACACTGTATCAGAGAGTGAGTAAATCCCACACTCACACACCGTATCAGAGAGTGAGTAAATCCCACACTGTATCAGAGAGTGAGTAAATCCCACACTGTATCAGAGAGTGAGTAAATCCCACACTCACAAACTGTATCAGAGTGAGTAAATCCCACACACTCACACTGTATCAGAGAGTGAGTAAATCCCACACTCTCACACTGTATCAGAGAGAGTAAATCCCACACTCTCACACTATCAGAGAGTGAGTAAATCCCACATTCACACACTGTGTCAGAGAGTGAGTAAATCCCACACTCACACACTTTATCAAAGAGTGAGTAAATCCCACTCACACACTATATCAGAGAGTGAGTAAATCCCACACTCACAGTGTATCAGAGAGTGAGTAAATCCCACACTCTCACACTGTATCAGAGAGTGAGTAAATCCCTCACTTACACACTGTATCAGAGAGTGATTAAATCCCACACTTACACACTGTATCAGAGAGTGAGTAAATCCCACACTCTCACACTGTGTTAGAGAGTGAGTAAATCGCACTCTCACACACTGTATCAGAGAGTGAGTAAATCCCACACTCACAAACTGTATCAGAGTGAGTAAATCCCACACTCACACACTGTATCAGAGTGTGAGTAAATCCCACACTCACAAGCTGTATCAGAGTGAGTAAATCCCACACACTCACACTGTATCAGAGAGTGAGTAAATCCCACACTCTCACACAATATCAGAGAGTGAGTAAATCCCACACTCACACACTGTATCAGAGAGTGAGTAAATCCCACACTCACAAACTGTGTCAAAGTGAGTAAATCCCACACTCTCACATATTACAAGACACTCACAGTTCCTGAATGAATCCCACACTCCCGCACTGTCTCTCTGTGCTGAAGGGTCCCTCTCACCGACAGCCAGGTGACTTTTCCCGGTGGATCTTTACACATTGACAAACTGGGACTGGAGCCATTCTTTCTGAAATGTATTCCTTGTTTGTAATATGATTGCCATGATGTGGAGATGCCGGCGTTGGACTGGGGTGAGCACAGTACGAAGTCTTACAACACCAGGTTAAAGTCGAACAGGTTTGTTTCGATGTCACTAGCTTTCGGAGCGCTGCTCCTTCCTCAGGTGACTAAATCCTCACAGACTGTATCAGAGCATAAGTGTATTCCACACACACACTGTATCAGAGAGTGAGTACACCGGAGGAAGGAGCAGCGCTCCGAAAGCTAGTGACATCGAAACAAACCTGATGGACTTTAACCTGGTGTTGTAAGACTTCGTACTGGAATATGATTGTAATCTGAGGTTCATGATTGGTGCAAAATCCTAATTCTGATTCGTCTGTTTTTATATCCAGTCAAATAAACGGAACATAACTGGTTGTCCTCATTCTCACAATGTCCAATCACAATCATTCCTTTCCCCATTCCTCATTAGCATAGATGTCAGGCTCTGTCTATTTAATCAGCGCTCGGAAGGGGTTTGCTTTATTTCTGGGTGATATTGACGATGGCTGACGAGAAGAAACCAACATCGAAACCAGCTTCCAAGAAAGGAGCCAAGAAAGTCATTAAGAAACCGGCAGTAAAGGGCGGCAAGAAGCGGCGAAAGTCGAGGAAGGAGAGTTACTCCATCTACATCTACAAAGTGATGAAGCAGGTTCACCCCGACACCGGCATCTCCTCCAAGGCCATGAGCATCATGAACTCCTTCGTCAACGATATTTTCGAGCGCATCGCGGGTGAGGCTTCCCGCCTGGCCCATTACAACAAGCGCAGCACCATCAGCTCCCGGGAGATCCAGACCGCCGTGCGCCTGCTGCTGCCCGGGGAACTGGCCAAGCATGCCGTGTCGGAAGGGACAAAGGCGGTGACCAAGTACACCAGCTCCAAGTAAAACTGTTCTCAAACTCATCAAACCCAACGGCTCTTTTAAGAGCCACTCACAACTTCTGGAAAGCAGCCAAACCATCATTTTTTTAATTACTGGTTTATTTCTATTATGAATAGCCAAACCTGTTTTAATAGCGTTTCACTAGAACAGCATCCTGTGTAATGCCGAGTTATCGTCCTGTCGATCTTTGTGTCTTGTCTATAAAGTCCCATCATTTAGTTACTGCTCGGTGACTCTTTGGCCTCTGACTCGTTCATACTCGGCGCTGTAGCTGGATTTGGAGAGAATAGAACTCCAAAATCTCCCTTTGCATTTATGTTCGGGTTTACTCTCAATAATCGATCAGTTTATTTGGAGCACCCCGGTGGTGGGAAAACTCCATTTCAATACTGACACTAGCTCCAAACTGCTCACTCCACTTTTAACACTAAGGAAGCGGGAGCAGTCTGCAATGGGAACAAATGTTATTGTTTGCAGGTGGATCTAAATTAGACACTGCCGACGGCTGAGAGCGTTTTAAACAGCAGCCGGATTAAACCTGTGGAGACAGTTCACGTTTCGGATCTCAATGTCCCTTCTACAGATCTTAAACGTTTCTCTCCACAGATTCTCCCAGATATGCTGAGTTTTTCCAGCATTCTCTCATTAATTCACATTTGCAGCATCCGCATTATTTTGCTTTAATTTATTTTGGGTTTGTTCTGTTAGAGAGAAAACCCGAAATCAGAAACTGACAGATAAAGGGAAACTAGACTCGGGAAAGAGAGAAAATCCAACAATCTTATACTCAAAACTCAAATGATTTATTCACATGTTTTACGGTCCCTGTTCAATTTTATCTCTTATCTTTTGGCGCTCTTTTAAGCTTTGAAATAAATATTCGGTTGGAATCTGAACATTTGGCGCCCAAACTTTCCGCCCTCAGCACCGTGGAGTCTCCTGATTGGTGCTTCAAACAGACATCTGATTGGTCAGTTTGTGCCAGGCTCCACAATGTTGTTCAGATAACCAATCAGCAATGTGTGCACCGCCATTCCTCCTGAAGCTATAAGAGAAGTGAATGTGGGCGAGTTTCCTCATTCTGTTTGAAAGTGTTTGTGACATTGGGACAATGTCTGGAAGAGGAAAGACCGGCGGTAAAGCTCGGGCCAAGGCCAAGTCTCGCTCCTCCCGGGCTGGACTGCAGTTCCCGGTGGGTCGTGTTCACAGGCTCCTGAGAAAGGGCAACTATGCCCAGCGTGTGGGGGCCGGAGCCCCGGTCTATCTGGCTGCTGTGCTCGAGTATCTGACCGCTGAAATCCTCGAGCTGGCCGGCAACGCGGCCCGGGACAACAAGAAGACCCGCATCATCCCCAGGCACCTGCAGCTGGCCGTCCGCAACGACGAGGAGCTCAACAAGCTGCTGGGAGGGGTGACCATCGCTCAGGGCGGGGTGCTGCCTAATATCCAGGCCGTGCTGCTGCCCAAGAAAAGCAGCGCTGGCGCCGGCAAGAAGTGAAGCGACCATTCTTTAATCTAATAACCCAAAGGCTCTTTTCAGAGCCACTCACTTTATCTGAAAAAGGGTGACCTGTTCTCGATCCGCTTAGTGCCGTGTTTGTGAGAATTTCCCAGAGGCTTCCGGCTGGAATGAGCTTCCCCTGTATTGTTGGTATTTACCGGGGGACGGCAATTTTTAGCGGGCAGGCTTTCCTAAACTGACCATTTATGTGCAATGGGTGAGCGGGGTTTCAGATTTCATTCCCGCTCTCATTACAATGTTCACTATGTGCGGTTCAGGTCTGACTTGGGAGAAAGCTTTTGTGATTCAGACTCTACAGCAGATTCATGTCGCCTTGGAATGTGAAAAGAGAGATCAATGATGGGAAATATTGGTGTATTTTAACGCTACACTGCCTCCTTACTCGTAAACCAGCTCGGTACATTATGCTGCTGCCATTCTCAGGTCAGTGCTCTCAATGTGAGGATTTGGGCGGCTCTTAAAAGAGCCTTTGGGATTTGTTAAATTGTCAAATGGATTTTCTCAGCCGCCGAATCCATAGAGAGTGCGGCCCTGGCGTTTGAGAGCGTAAACCACATCCATGGCGGTGACGGTCTTGCGCTTGGCGTGTTCAGTGTAGGTGACTGCGTCCCTGATCACATTCTCCAGGAAAACCTTCAGCACCCCGCGAGTCTCCTCATAGATCAAACCCGAGATGCGCTTGACGCCGCCACGGCGAGCCAGGCGGCGGATTGCTGGTTTGGTGATGCCCTGGATGTTATCACGAAGCACTTTGCGGTGCCGCTTTGCTCCACCTTTGCCCAGTCCTTTGCCTCCTTTCCCTCTGCCAGACATGATGCTTGTTCAGTCAAATCGCTGCCGAATGAGAGACGAGCTGCTGCTCTTTCCTTTATTATACAGCCCGCCCCGACCTGACTGAGAAAGAGAGGCGGAGAACAGACTGAGTGACAGACAGAGCAGTGAAATGTCTTTGATCAGCCAGCTCCTCCTCCTGCCTGCTCCAACCCACATTTTATATTCCAAACAGAAGTGAAAAGAGCGCGCTGAACAACACGTACAACTGCAACATGATGGGCTGCACAGTGGTCAGCACTGCTGCCTCACAGCGCCAGGGACCCGGGTTCACTCTGACCCTGACATTCTGTGTCTGTGTGGGTTTCCTCCCACAAAGATACGCAGATTCGGTGGATTGGCCATGCTAAATTAACCCTTTGTGTCTCCGGGTGTGTATTAGGTGGAGTTGCGAGGGAGTGGGCCTGGGTAGGTTTGCTCTTTCAGAGAGTCGCTGTGGACTCGATGGACTGAATGGCCTCCTGCACTGTAGTAATTATATGGGAAGGATCTCGGTGTTGCTGGACGTGGCGCAGGTCTGGCCCATTCCCCAGTCCTGCGCGCAGCAGTCACCCGAGTCATCATCAGGTTCATCTGGAGATCACAGGGACCCATATACAAACAGAAGGGACAGCATGTACAAATCTCTGGATAATGGAGGGAGAAACATACACAAGGCCGGCCTCCCCGATGTTCACCTTTGTGTGTGACTACATCAAGCTGTGCGTGTACCCCCAGTACACAAACACCAAGTGTCACTACGTACTGAGGTTCTACGTGTCCCCGGTGTTACGAACGATGTGTCTGGCCTCATTGCCGCAGGATGCTCTGGTAGTTGGACCATGTCGTAACACCTGTCCCTCATGGAAACATTTGTTCTGGAAAACACCTTTGACCACAAGGCGGTCAAGCAGTGGTCTGCACGTAATGTCCTCGAGGCCCTTATGGAAAAAGAGACGGTGGATCATGTCAGATGGTTCCCCTGAGCAGACTCTCAGAGGCATCTGGCAGATCATCTCATCACCAGAACTTTCAAACACGCACCAAGCCCCAGCTTGGCTGGTGGTGAGCAGGGCTCTCCCGGCAGATCCTTCATGCACTCCCGAAGTCTCAACGCCGTCACACGCTGCTCGCGAAGTGGCTGGGGGGGGGGGGGGGGGGGGAGGCGCGAAATGGTCACTCACCTCCATGTGGAATGTGCCTTTCCAAAAAAGGTCTGGAGAGTGAAAGTTCATGGATGACACCAAGGTTGGTGTGAGTGGCAGAGAGTGTTGAGGATTGTCAGAGGATACAGCAGGACATACAAAGGATGGAGACTTGGGCAGAGAAATGGCAAATGGAGTTTAATCTGGACAAATGGGAGGTAATGCATTTTGGTAGGTTTAACATAGAGGGGAAATATACCGTAAATGGCAAAACTCTTAGGAATATAGAAAGTCGGAGAGATCTGGACACGCAGGTCCACAGATCTTTGAAGGTGGCAATGGAAGTGGACAAGGTCGTCAACAAAGCAGACGGAATGCCAGCTTTCATTGGACGGGGCATTAAATATAAAAACTGGCAAGTTATGCTACAGCTGTACAGAACGTTGGTAAGGATGCAAATGGAATATTGTGCACAATTCTGGTCGCCACCTTACCAGAAGGCTGTGCAGGCTTTGGAGAGGATGCAGAGGAGGTTTATCAGGCTGTTGCCTGGTCTGGAAAGTGAGCTTTATGGAGAGGCTGAATAGACTCGGACTGTTTTCATTAGAAAGACAGAGATGTGATCTGATAAAGGCCGACCAAATTATGAGCGGCATGGATAGAGTGAATGGGCAGGCAATCTTTCCCAGGGTGGAGGGGCCAGTCACCAGGGGGCATAAATTTAAGGTGTACAGGGTAAAGTTTACAGAGGATGTGCGAGGCAGGTTTTTTTACACAGACAGTGGGGAGAGCATGGACCGCGTTGCCAGGGGAGGTTGTGGTAGCAGCTACATTACGGCGGTCAAAAATCATCTTGACAAACACATGGATCGGATGGGTAGAGAGGGATACGGCACAAGGAAGTGCTGAGGGTTTTGGCAAAGTTTGGTATCATGACCGGTACAGGTTTGGACGGCCGAAGGTCCTGCTCCTGTGCTGTATTGTTCTTTGTTTGAGAGATGCAGTGGGATTTGTCCAGGTTCAGCCCGAGCAGCTCTGTGACACAGGAATCTGTGCTCTACGGGCTATTCCCAGGGGGGGACACTGAGACAAACATCAACTGCTGCTTGAGGATCATAAACTCGGTGAAAGACTCTCTTTGGTCTGCCTGTAACCTGTTGATCTTCCAGGGTAAAGAATTGTCCTCGACTGAGTGTTGCAGACTGGCACATTCCAAAGTCCAGGACTACGTGCTGAGGGACGCACTCAAGCTTGGGGTACCCGGCACCAAGGCTCAATGGGGAGAGGCCACTGTGTAAGTTCTTGCAGCAAATGTACACCAAGAGGCTGGTAACCGGGTAAAACCCCTCGGTCTGTGTGAGTAACACTAAAGAGGGGCTGGTAACTGTGTAAAATCCACCTCGTATGTGTGATTAACACGAAATGTTTAAAATTATTGAAGCTTTACAGGGTGGAACATGACTGATGTAGATATTTTGAGAAGAATTGTAATGTAAATATTGAAATGTGTGTAATGTCCTCATTATCCAACTGAAGAAATTCAAGTAAATCTGGACCTCTGGAGAAAATGTAAATATTATTGTACGAAACGATGTTATTGTGATGACAATTTGAAATGTTTGACCATGTTTATTTCAAGGGATTTTATAAATGAAGTATATTTTTGAAAATAACTTGTGTGCTTCTATGAAAAATGAAGTCAGTCAGTGAAATGGTAGTTTGCAGAAAGTGTGAGTTTGAGGGGCTGAGTGACAGAGTAATAACAAACAAGCTGCAGGCAATGACTGCAAATTGAATCTCTCATTGGGACAAACACACAGCTACAAAGGTGATTGGTTGAGCCCGAGGGCGCAGGGCCACTTGCAGCCACACACACACAGTCCCCCCAACACGGGCTCGGTAGGAGGTTTTGCTCTCTATGCGATGACAGTGAAATGGGGAATACTCCCATTGATTCTCAACGCGGAATTGCTTGGGGATCTGCGCATGCCCGGCGTAACCGCTTGCCTGTCGTCATTCAGGTATTTAGAGCGCATGCGCAGCCCCTCTCCCGCACACTCCATTTGGTCAGTGAGTGGAATCGCTTTGTTGAAACTGAGGGAAATGTCAATGTCAGGGCCCAGGTCAGCGAGGAAACAGCGTTCTCATTGCAGCAGCACCTCCATCTGGGAGTGTGAGCAAAGAGGCTCAGAGATCATTACTGACTCGGGGGGTGTTCAGGGAAAATCGGGGGCTGTTTGCAAGAGGCGCAGCGGAGCACGATCTTGTTCCGGGACTTGGAGTGAGCGGGCGGAGGGAGAGCTTTTTCTGGGCCTGGTTTATTTGTCTGATTCTGGGTCAGGTTTTGGAGAGTATTTTCTTTATTTTACTGATTATCAGTTGAAAGAATGGATTGATCTATCATTGACCTCATCTGACCCTAACTTACAAGAAATTTGTTTTCTTCTTCCTCGTTCAACAGACGAAAAGATGAGTTCCAAGATGATGATGATGATTCCTCAGCAACGTGAATGTGCAGCCGTCTCCTTCTAACTGACAGTAAGTACAATATTAATGCAACATTGCAGAGACACAAACACAACATCATCTCCACCGTCACTGAGCAGAAGCAGTCAGATTCGCAGAGACCTCAAGTCCCAGATGAACATGTCCAATCCAACAGTCCTCTTTATCCAATTGAAGAAATTCAAGTAAATCTGGACTTCTGGAGAAAATGTAAATATTATTTACAGATACACGAGAGGGCAGGTGGGATAATTTTCCACAATTCACCCCTACTCTCTCATGGAATGTTGGATCAACTTTTGACAACAGCGTTTCATCTGTAAAGTAATCAGTATAGTATTAATTAGGCTATAGATTCAGCAATCAATGTGCAAGTATCCATTGGCACTTTTTTGTAACTTTCTTAGTTTAAAATATTTCAGAAGCAAAGCACTTGAATAAGGCATTAACAGAAAAATGATACATTTAAATTGTTCTCCAAAGGGACACTTATCAAATTGTCAGGCCATCCTTTCATCTCACAAGTTGTGAACCTTTGGTACAAGTAAAAGGTCGGATAGTACAGCTTATTGAAAAGTGCCGAATTAATCATAAACTTCTACCGAGACACCTCCCAAAACAAAATATAAAATTCCCATCCAAATATCTCACACAATCTCAGATATAATGGTACAGTGTCATTCTCATGAAACAGACATGGAAATAGATCATTTAACATATCAATGTTATCACTAAAAGTAATAATGGAGGATGAATACTGAACAGAATGTTCACCCTTAACTCACAAAACAGGTATTGACAAGTACAGAAAACACAATAAAATCTTGCACATCAGAGAGGTGGACAGACTGAGATTACCTGTCTTCTCGTGTAAATGTAAATAATATTACAGACGGAGATTAAACCCAGAATCCCATAACAGAGACAGACAGCTACAAATGCAAGCACAGAGACAGAGTGTTAGTGAGTCAAATTAAGTTTCCCCCTAACACTTGACCCATAACTGAGACAGACAGCTACCGTGGAAAACACACTCTCACACATTCAGACACCAACAACTGAGCAGTAAGCAGTAAAATATGCCATATATCATAAATAGACAGTGGGGGTAAAACACACACTCACGTTTTCTCATGCACATGCTCACTCACAAGTAACTCAGCAGGAAGCACTATATATGCAGTGAATATCACAGGGAGTCTGAGGGTGAAACACACACACACACCAATAACTGAGCATTAAGCAGTAAAATATGTCATATATCGCACACAGAAACAGAGAGGTTTATACACACTCACTCACACTCTGTCTCTCATACACTCTCACACACACCCACGCACTGTCTCTCCCACACACTCACAAATCAATAACTGAGCAGTAATCAAGAATATATTAATTGTATATCACAGAGACTGTGAGGTTAATACACACTCACTCACATTCTCTCTCTCACACACACATTCTCCCTCTCTCACACACACACACCAGTCACTGAGCAGTAATCAATTAAATATGTGACATATATCACAGAGATACAGTGAGGGTAAAACATGCACTCACTCTGTCACTCACACTCACTCAGTCACACAGCAGTAACTGAGCAGTAAGCTGTAAAATATGTGTGTGTGTGCTTTACCCTCACTGTCTCTCTATGATGTATAACACATATTTTACAGCTTATTGCTCAGTTACTGCTGTGTGACTGAGTGAGTGTGAGTGAGAGAGTGAGTGCATGTTTTACCCTCGCTGTATCTCTGTGGTATATATTGCATATTTAATTGATTACTGCTCAGTGACTGGAGTGTGTGTGTGAGAGGGAGAGAGTGTGTGTGTGCTGTAAGCAGTAAAATATTTGTTATAAATCAGAGAGAATCAGTGAGGGTCTTTTTTTTATCATTGAATTTACAGTGCAGAAGGAGGCCATTCAGCCCATCGAGTCTGTACCGGCTCTTGGAAAGAGCATCCTACTTAATCCCACACCTCCACCCTATCCCCATAACCCAGTAACCCCACCCAACACTAAGGGAAATTTTGGACACTAAGTGCAATTTATCATGGCCAATCCACCTAACCTGCACATCTTTGGATTTTGGGAGGAAACCGGAGCACCCGGAGAAAACCCACGCACATACGGGGAGGATGTGCAGACTCCGCACAGACAGTGACCCAAGCCGGAATCGAACCTGGGACCCGTGAAGCAATTGTGCTATCCACAATGCTACCGTGCTGCCCTTTTTAAGAAACAGATAGATTTAGCACTCAGGACGAAGTGTATCAAAGGAGATGGGGTGGGGGGGGGGGAGGGGGTAAAACACTCTCTCTCATAGAAACCCTACAGTGCAGAAGGAGGCCATTCAACCCATCGTGTCTGGATTGACCTTTTGAATGAGCATGCTACCCGAAGACCAATCTCCCACCATCTCCTTGTAACCCTACCAAGGGACAGTTTAGCATATTGAATCCACCTAACCTACACTTCTTTGGACTGTGGGAGGAAACTGGAGCACCCGGAGGAAACCCAAACTCCGCACAGACAGGGGCCTGAGGTCAGAATCAAACCCAGCCTCTGGTGCTGTGAGGCAGCAGTGCTAACCACTGTGCCACCCTGCTGCCCATCAACAGCACATCAACTTTTCACCCTGTTGCTCTCACACACATTCACCATCCCTCACACATACTCACAGACTCACTCTCTCACACACACTCTCTCACACCAGGAATTGAGCCATAAGCAGTAAAATATGTGTAATACATCACAGAGACAGTGAGGATAAAACTTCCACTCAATCTCTCCCACACACACACTGGCACTCACACACACCATTATCTGAGCAGTACGCTGTAAAATATGTGTCTATATCATAGAGAGACAGTGAGGATAAAAATCTCACCCACACTCCCTCCATCTCACACACACTATCTCACTCATGCTCTCCCACACACACCATTAACTGAGCAGTAAGCAGTAAAATGTTCATTATATATCGCAGAGAGACATTGAGGTTAATATGACTCTATCCTCTAATCTTTATTGTCACAAATAGGCTTCCATTAACACGGCAATGAAGTTCCTGTGAAAATTCCCTAGGCGCCACATTCTGGCACCTGTTTGGGTACTCGGAGGGAGAATTCAGAATGTCCAAATTACCTAACAGCACGTCTTTTGGGACTATCTATCCATGAGTGTGTGTTTTTACCTCACTGTCTCTCTGTGACATATAATGAATATTCTTGTGCTTCCTGCTCAGTTACAGGTCTGTGTGTGTGAGAGATAGTGAATGTTGAGAGTGAGAGTGTGTCTTTACCCTCACTGACTCTTTATGCTATATAACTCATATTTACTTCTCTCACACACATTCTGTCTCTCACACACTCATACGCTATCTCATTCACACACTCACACCAGTAACTGAGCGGAAAAATATGCATTATATATCGCGGAGAGACAGTGCGGGTAAAACACACACTCACACTCTATTTCTCTTGCAAACACTAACTCTCCCACACACTCACGCTGTCTCTCTCTCTCACTCTTGCTGCTTCTTTCGCAGACTCTCTCTCACACACACACATACACACCAGTCACTGAGCAGTAAGCAGTTAAATATGCGTTTTATATCGCAGAGGGTCAGTGGGGGTAAAACACACACTCGCACACCAGTAACTGAGCAGTAAAATATGTGTTTTTTATCACCGAGACAATGAAGGTAAAACACACACACACTCACACAGACTATTTCTCCCACTCAGACACTCCCAAACACACAGTGACACATTCTCTCACACACACTCTCATATTCACATACTCTCATATTCACACACTCTCACAACAGTAACTGAGCAGTGAGCAGTAAAATCTGCATCATATATCACAGAGTCAGTGATGGTCAAACACATTCTCACTCTCTCTCACACACTCACCATACACCCCAGTAACTGAGCAGCAACAGCAAAATGTGTTATATATCAAAGAGAGACAATGAGGGTTAAATACACATAGACTTACTCGCTCGCACACCCACTCTCACGCACACCCGCTCTCTCTCACGCACACCTGCTCTCTCTCACGCACACCCGCTCTCTCTCACGCACACCCGCTCTCTCTCACGCACACCCGCTCTCTCTCACGCACACCCGCTCTCTCTCACGCACACCCGCTCTCTCTCACGCACACCCGCTCTCTCTCACGCACACCCGCTCTCTCTCACGCACACCCGCTCTCTCTCACGCACACCCGCTCTCTCTCACGCACACCCGCTCTCTCTCACGCACACCCGCTCTCCTCATGCACACCCGCTCTCTCTCTCATGCACACCAGCTCTCTCTCTCATGCACACCAGCTCTCTCTCACGCACACCCAGTCTGAAACATATCAGTGACTGAGCAGCAGACACTAATATATGCATTATATATCACAGAGACAGTGAGGAGAAAACTGATACCCACACACACACTTCTGCTCACACTCTCTCGCTCACACACACACCGGTAACAGAATATTACAATGTGTTAGACATCACTGAGAGATCTCACACACTCTCTCACTCACACACACTCTCACACACACCAGTAAGCATCATATATCACAGAGAAACAATGAGGGCAAATCACAACTTCACACTCTCATACAGAAACTGTCTCTCACACACACTCAAGCTCTCTCACACACACCAGTCACTGAGCAGTAAGCAGTTAAATATGCATTGTATGTCTCAGGGGGACAGTGAGGGTAAAACACACTCTCGCCACTCTCACATACTCACACACTCCAGCAACTGAGCAGGGAGCAGCAAAATATGTTGTGTATGATAGACAGACAGTGAGGGTAAAACACACACTCGCACACTCTCCAACACCTGTTACTGAGCAGTAAAATGTGTTATATATCACAGAAATGATGTGGAGATGCCACCGTTGGACTAGGGTGAGCACAGTAAGAAGTCTTACAACACCAGGTTAAAGTCCAAAAGGTTTGTTTCGAAGCACCACCTGTGGGACTTGAACCTGGTGTTGTTAGAACATAGAACAGCACAGCACAGAACAGGCCCTTCGGCCCTCGATGTTGTGCCGGGCTTTGTCCGAAACCAAGATCAAGCTATCCCACTGCCTGTCATTCTGGTGTGCTCCATGTGCCTATCCAATAACCGCTTGAAAGTTCTTAAATGTCCGACTCCACTATCACAGCAGGCAGTCCACTCCACACTCTAACCACTCTCTGAGTAAAGAACCTACCTCGGACATCCCTCCTATATCTCCCACCCCAAACCTTATAGTTATGCCCCCTTGTAACAGCTACATCCACCCGAGGAAATAGTCTCTGAACGTCCGCTCTATCTATCCCCCTCATCATCTTTCAACCTCGATTAAGTCGCCTCTCATCCTCCTTCACTCCTATGAGAAAAGCTCTAGATCCATCAACCTTTCCTCATAAACCTACCCTCCAATCCAGGCAGTATCCTGGTAAATCTCCTCTGCACCCTTTCCAATACTTCCACATCCTTCCTATAATGAGGTGACCAGAACTGCATACAATACTCCAAATGTGGTCTCATCAGGGTCCTGTACAGTTGCAGCATAACCGCACGGCTCTTAAACTCAAGGCCCTGTTAATAAACACTAACACACTATCGGTCTGCTTCACGGCTCTGTCCACTTGAGTGGCAACCTTCAGAGATCTGTGGACATGAACCCCAAGACCTCTCTGTTCCTTCACATTCCTCAGAACCCTGCCGTTGACCCTGTAATCCGCATTCAAATTTGTCCGACCAAAATGAATCACCTCGCACTTAGCAGGGGTTAAACTCCATCTGCCATTTTTCGGCCCAGCTCTGCATCATATCAATGTCTCTTTGCAGCCTACAACAGCACTCCACCTCATCCACTACTCCACCAATCTTGGTGTCAGCAGCAAATTTACTGACCCACCCTTCAGTCCCCTCCTCCAAGTCATTTATTAAAATCACAAATAGCATAGCCGTTCTCTTCGGTGAATACTGAAGAAAAGTATTCATTCAACGCCTCTCCTATCCCGATGCCACACAGAAGTTTCCACTACTGTCCTGGACCGGCCCTAACCTCACCCTGGTCATTCTTTTATTTCTCACATAAGAGTAAAATGCCTTGGGGTTTTCCTTGATCCGACCCGCCAAGTACTTCTCCTGCCCCCTCCTAGCTCTCCTAAGCCCTTTTTTAAGCTCATTCCTTGCCACCTTCTAACCCTCAAGCGACCCTACTGAACCTTGTTTTCTCATCCTTACATACGCTTCCTTTTTCCTCTTGACAAGACATTCAACCTCTTTTGTGAACCATGGTCCCCTCACACGGCCATTTGCTCCCTGCCAGACAGGGACATACCTATCAAGGACACGCAGTATTTGTTCCTTGACCAAGCTCCACTTTTCATTTGTGCTTTTCCCTGACAGTTTCTGTTCCCATCTTATGCTTCCTAATTCTTGCCTAATCACATCATCATGAACCCTCCCACAATTATTTTTTTTATTTTAAAACATTTTTATTAAAGGTTTTCATAAACTATCAATAACAAAATGAAAAAGAAACCCACCAGGGTTAAGTACAAAACACAGTCCAGAAAAACAACCCTCCATATCCCCTCCCCCCCCACCCTGTACATGAATAATAAATTAAGATTAACGCCCTGACTTAATACAACAAGTATATACAACCCCTGAGACCCTCCAGTGTAAATAACAAAAACAAAAAAATAAAGTGACCCCCTCCCCCCCGAGTTGCTGCTGCCATTGACCAATGTCTCCCGCTCTGCCAGGAAGTCTAAGAACGGTTACCACCGCCTAAAGAACCCTTGTACCGACCCTCTCAAGGCGAATTTCACCCTCTCCAACTTAATAAACCCCGCCGTATCGTTGATCCAGGATTCCACGCTTGGCGGCCTCACATCCTTCCACTGAAGAAGAATCCTTCGCCGGGCTACCAGGGACGCAAAGGCCAGAATTCCGGCCTCTTTCTCCTCCTGCATTCCCGGATCCTCTGCTGCCCCAAATATTGCGAGCCCCCAGCCCGGCTTGACCCTGGATCCTACCACCCTCGACACCGTCCTCGCAACGCCCTTCCAAAATTCCTCCAGCACTGGGCATGCCCAGAACATATGGGTGTGGTTTGCTGGGCTCCCTGAGCACCTAACACACCTGTCCTCACCCCAAAAAAACCGACTCATCCTTGTCCCGGTGTGTGTGCCCTGTGCAGCACCTTAAACTGTATGAGGCTGAGCCTCGCGAACGATGAGGAACGGTTCACCCTCCCCAGGGCGTCTGCCCACGTCCCTTCCTCAATTTCCTCTCCCAAATCCTCTTCCCACTTACCCTTTACCTCCACCACCGAGGTCTTCTCCTCCTCCTGCATCACCTGGTAAGTTTCCGAGATCTTCCCAACTCCCACCCACCCCCCCGAGAGCACCCTGTCCTGTACTGTGTGTGGCCGTAGCCGTGGGAATTCCGTCACCTGCCGTCATGTAAACACCCTTACCTGTAAGTACCTGAAGGTGTTCCCTGGGGAGAGCCCGTACTTCTCCTCCTGCTCACCCAGGCTCGCAAACTTCCTGTCCACAAATAGGTCCCCCAACTTTCATATCCCTGCCCTGTGCCACCCCGCAAACCCTCCACCTGTTCTTCTTGGGGCGAACCTGTGGTTCCCCCGTAATGGGGTCCCCGCCGAGGCCGCCACTTCCCCCCCGTGCCACCTCCACTGCCCCCAAATTTTGAGGGCAGCCAGCACCACCAGGCTCGTGGTATACCTCCTTGGAGGGAGCGGAAGCGGCGCTGTTGCCATCGCCCCCAGACTCGTACCCACACAAGATGCCGTCTCCAGCCTCTTCCATGCGGCCCCCTCCCCCTCCATCACCCACTTGCACACCATCGTCGCATTGGCGGCCCAAAAGTATCCACAGAGGTTGGGCAGCGCCAGTGCCCCCCTATCTGTACTCCGCTCCAGGAACACCCTTCTCACCCTCGAAGTTCGTCGCGCCCACACAAACCCCATTATACTCCTGTTAACCCGCCTGAAAAAAGCCTTCGGGATAAACACGGGGAGGCACTGGAACAGGAACAAAAACCTTGGGAGCACCTTCATTTTGATTGACTGCACCCTACCCGCCAAGGACAGCGGCAACGCGTCCCACCTCTTGAACTCCTCCCCTATTTGCTCCACCAGCCTTGTAAAGTTAAGCCGATGCAGGGCCCCCCAGCTCCTGGCCACCTGGACTCCCAGATACCTGAAGCTCCTCTCTGCTTTTTTTAGTGGGAGCTCGCCAATCCCCATCTCCTGGTCCCATGGGTGAACTACGAACAGCTTGCTCTTCCCCATGTTGAGGTTGTACCCTGAAAAGTCCCTGAATTCCCTACGAATCCTCATTACCTCCGGCATTCCTCCCACCGGGTCCACCACAGACAGCAGCAGGTCGTCCGCATAAAGTGACACCCTATGCTCCTCCCCACCCCGCACCAACCCCCTCCAGTTCCTTGACTCCCTCAGTGCCAAAGCCAGGGGTTCAATCGCCAGTGCGAAGAGCTGGGGGGATAGGGGACACCCCTGTCTCGTCCCTCGGTGCAACCGAAAGTACTCGGACCTCTTCCTGTTTGTGGCCACACTCGCCATCGGGACCTCATACAACAGCCTAACCCACCTGACAAACCCCTCCCCAAACCCGAACCTCTTCAGCACCTCCCACAGATACCCCCACTCTACCCTATCGAAGGCTCTCTCAGCGTCCATCGCTACCACTATCTCCGCCTCCCACTCCCTCGCCGGCATCATGATAACGTTCAAAAGCCTTCGCACATTCGCGTTCAACTGCCTCCCCTTCACAAACCCCGTCTGGTCTTCATGGATGATCTGCGGCACACAATCCTCAATCCTCAAGGCTAAGACCTTCGCCAGCACCTTGGCATCTACATTTAGCAAGGAAATCGGTCTGTAAGACCCACACTGCAGGGGATCCTTGTCCCGCTTCAGGATCAAGGAGATCAGTGCCCGGGACATCGTCGGGGGCAAGGCCCCCCCCCTCCTTTGCCTCATTGAAGGTCCTAACTAACAACTAACAGCGGGCCCAACAGGTCCATATACCTTTTGTAGAATTTGACCGGGAAACCGTCCGGCACCGGTGCATACCCCGCCTGCATGCTTCCTATCCCTTTGATCAGCTCCTCCAGCCCAATCGGGGCCCCCAATCCCGCCACCAGTCCCTCTTCCACCTTTGGAAACCTCAATTGGTCCAGGAAGCGGCCCATCCCTCCCTCCTCCCGTGGGGGCTCGGATCAGTACAATTCCTCGTCGAAGTCCCTGAAGACCCCATTGAAGCCAGCTCCACTCCGCCCCCCCCCCCCTGTCCTTAACTTAGCTGCGTCCCGCTTCTGAAGCTGATGCGCCAGCATCCGGCTTGCCTTTTCCCCATACTCTTAAATCGCCCCCTGGGCATTCCTCTACTGCACCCCCGCCTTCCTGGTGGTCACCAGGTCGAATTCTGCCTGGAGGCTACGTCTCTTCCTCAACAATCCTTCCTCGGGCTCCTCCGCATACCTCCTGTCTACCCTCACCATCTCCCCCACCAGCCTCTTCCCCCACTCCCTCCGATCCTTGTGGGCCCTAATGGAGATCAGCTCTCCCCTCACCACCACCTTCAGTGCCTCCCATACCATCCCCACTCAGACCTCCCCGTTGGCGTTGGTCTCCACGTACCTCTCTATACTTCCTCGGATCCACTCGCTCACCTCCTCGTCCGCCAACAGCCCCACCTCCAAGCGCCACAGCGGGCGCTGGTCCCTCTCCTCCCCCATCTCCAAGTCCACCCAATGCGGGGCGTGGTCCGAAATGGCTATTGCCGAATACTGAGTATCCTCTACTCTCGCTATCAACGCCCTACTCAAGGTGAAAAAGTCGATTCGGGAATAAGCCTTATGGACATGTGAGAAGAATGAAAATTCCCTAGCCCCCGGCCTTGCAAATCCCCAAGGGTCCACCCCTCCCATCTGGTCCATAAACCCCCCTCAGCACTCTAGCCACCACCGGCTTCCTACCCATCCTAGACCTGGAGCGATCCAGTGCCGGGTCCAGCACCGTGTTCAAGTCTCCCCCCATTATCAGGCCCCCCACTTCCAAGTCTGGGATCCGACCCAACATACGCCGCATAAAACCTGCATCGTCCCAGTTCGGAGCATACACATTGACCAGTACCACCCTCTCTCCCTGCAACTTACCACTTACCATTATTTACCTGCCGCCATTATCTCCCACAATGCTCGACGCCTCAAACGACACCTTCTTTCCCACAAAGATCGCCACCCCTCGATTTTTGGCATCCAGCCCCGAGTGAAACACCTGACCTACCCACCCTTTCCTCAATCTTACTTGGTCTGCCACCTTCAGGTGTGTCTCCTGAAGCATAACCACATCCGCCTTGAGCCCCTTCAGGTGTGCGAACACGCAGGCCCGCTTAACCGGCCCATTCAGTCCCCTTACATTCCAGGTTATCAGCCGGATCAGGGGGCTACCCGCCCCCTCCCCCGCCGACGAGCCATGACCCCTCCTCGGCCAGCCACGTGCCCACACCCCACACCCGGAACGTTCCCCACAGCGGCATACCCCCGTCTCGACCCCCCCTCACTCGCTCCAGCCCCTCCTTGACCATAGCAGCGGCAACTCGATTCCCCCCCCCCCCACCCAACCCCCCTCCCCCGGTTAGGACCCATCCTAGCTGATTTACTCCCCCCATTGCCCTTCCGCAAGTCAGCTGACGCCTGCTGACCCCGGCCACTCCCGCCTCTCCTTCGACTCCTCCCATTGTGTGGCACACCCTCCTCTCACGTCCCCATCCATAGGCTCTCCCCCTCCCCCTTCTGTTCTAAGCGCGGGAAACAACCCTCACTTCCCTGCCCCGGCCCCGCCCCCTCCAGTCTTCAGCGTGGGATAAAGCCCGCGCTTTCTACCTACCAGGTCCCGCCACCTCTGACGCAGCTCCTTTTACAGGCCCTCTCCCCTCACCCCTGACTCGGGCCTCCCCCTCCCCCGCAAGGCCCCATCTCACCTTCAAGAGCCCCCCCGACCAACCCAACCAAAACAGTGCCCAACCCGCCCCAGCCACCTTCTCCGACCCAAAAGAGGAAAAACACAAAGAAAAAGAAACCCGGAGCAATACAAAAGCCCCCCCCTCGAAACAAAAATAAACACAGCATATCAACCGTAGTCCCCAATCGCTCGTCCCGACCCTCAATCTGTGTCCAACGTCTCGACCTGAACAAAGGCCCACACCTCCTCCGGAGACTCAAAATAGTGGTGCCGGTCCTTGTAGGTAACCCACAGTCGCGCCGGCTGCAACATGCCAAACTTCACCCCCTTCCTGTGCAGCACCGCCTTCGCTCGATTGTACCCGGCCCTCCTCTTCGCCACCTCCGCTCTCCAGTCCTGATATATCCGAACCTCCGCGTTCTCCCACCTGCTGCTCCTCTCCTTCTTGGCCCACCTGAACACACACTCCCGATCGACGAACCGATGGAACCTCACCAGCACCGCCTGCAGAGGCTCGTTAGCCTTGGGCCTCCTCGCCAGCACTCGATGGGCCCCTTCCAGCTCCAGGGGCTCCTAGAAGGACCCCGCACCCATCAGTGAGTTCAACATGGTGACCACGTAGGCCCCCACGTCCGGCCCCTCCAGCCCCTCCGGGAGGCCCAGAATCCGCAGATTCTTCCGCCTCGACCGATTCTCCATCTCCTCGAACCGCTCCTGCCATTTCTTGTGGAGCGCCTCGTGCGCCTCCACCTTTACCGGCAGGCCTGAGATCTCGTCTTCATTGTCAGAGATCTTTTGTCGAGCCTCGCGGATCGCCACTCCCTGGGCCGTCTGTGTCTCCAGCAGCTTATCAATCGACGCCTTCATCGGCTCTAGCAGGTCCGTTTTAATCTCTCTGAAGCAGCGCTGGATACCCTCCTGCTGCTCTTCCGCCCACTGCATCCACGCTGCCTGGTCTCCGCCCGCCGCCATTTTGTCCTTCTTCCCTCACACCTTCGTCAGGTCCACCACCACCTTTTTTTTCGCCTCGCTCCTAGTTGAAGCCATATACTGACGGGGAGCTGTTGTAGACTCCTTCCCACACCGGGAAACGTCGAAAAAGTGCCGTTAGGGGCCCTGAAAAGAGCCCAAAAGTCTGTTTTTGCGGGAACCGCCGAATGTGCGACTTAGCTCCGCATAGCCGCAACCGGAAATTCCCCCCTCCCCCAATTATAAACCTTGCCCTGCCGTATGGCCCTATCCCTCTCCAGCAAGACTTCTTGCTGATTTCACAGAGGGACAGTGAGGGTACAACACATGCTCACACGCGCTCTCCCCACAATCTCTCACACACACACCAGTTACTGAGCAGTAAGCAGTGAAATATGTTATTTCTGATAGACAGACAGTGAGGATAAAACACACTCACACACCTGTGACTGAGCAGTAAAATATGTTATATATCACAGAGAGACAATGAAGGTAAAACACACACTCTCTCCCCACACGCTCACACTCCTGCAGACTATTTCTCTCACTCTCCCTGACACAGACTGACACACTCACTTGCACACGCTCCCTCACACACTCGCACTCTTTCATATTCACACACTTTCTGACACTCACACTCTCTGACACAACAGTTCCTGAGTAAAAAATGCATCATCTATCATAGAGAGACAATGATGGGAAAACACACGCTCGCACTCTCTCTCTCACACACACCAGTAACTGGGCATGAACAGTAAAATATGTGTAATATATCAAAGAGAGATAAAGAGGGTAAAATGCAAACATGCTCACACACACAGATGCTCACACACACATGCTCACACACACGCACTCTCACACACGCGCTCCCTCTCGCACACCCGCTCCCTCTCGCACCCGCGCTGCCTCTCGCACCCGCGCTCCCTCTCGCACCCGCGCTCCCTCTCGCACGCTCGCTCCCTCTCGCACGCGCGCTCCCCCTCGCACGCGCGCTCCCCCTCGCAAGCGCGGTCCCTCTCGCACGCGCGGTCCCTCTCGCACGCGCGCTCCCTCTCGCACGCGCGCTCCCTCTCGCACGCGCGCTCTCTATCGCACGCCCCTGCGCGCTCCCTCTTGCACGCACGCTCCCTCTCACAGGCGCGCTCACTCTCACAGGCGCGCTCGCTCTCACACGCGCGCTCTCACATGCGCGCTCTCACATGCGCGCTCTCACACGCGCGCTCGCTCTCGCGCGCGCTCGCTCTCGCGCGTGCTCGCTCTCGCGCGTGCTCGCTCTCACGCGCGCTCGCTCTCACGCGCGCTCGCTCTCACGCGCGCTCGCTCTCACACGCGCGCCCGCTTTCTCACACGCGCGCCCGCTTTCTCACACGCGCGCCCGCTTTCTCACACGCGCGCCCGCTTTCTCACACGCGCGCCCGCTTTCTCACACGCACGTGCTCGCTCTCACACACATGCCCTCTCTCTCACACACATTCTCTCACGTACACTCACACCAGTACCTGCGCAGCAAGCAGTAAAATATGTGTTCTGTATCAAGGAGAGACAGTGAGGGTGATACACACTTTCACACACATTAATGCGGTCACTCACACTCTCTCACACCCACAAACACACACTCACTCATCAATAACTGATCAGTAAGCAGTAAAATACGTGTTATATATCATAGAGTGACATTGAAAATAAAACACACGCACACACTCACATTCTCTCACTCTGACACACCAGTAACTGAGCAGGATGCAGTAAAATATGCATTATATATCACAGGGACATTGAGGATAAAACTCACACACACCACTAACTTAGCAGTAAACAGTAAGTATGCTTTATGTATCACAGCGAGATTGGGAGTCTGACGAACAAGGCAGATGAAGTGAGAACATGGGGTTATGATGTATTTGCTGTCACTGTATCACGCTTGGGAGAGGGGAAGGATTGGGATCTCAATATTCCAGGATACAGGATCTCCAGCAGAGATAGGGCAGGAGGTAAAAGAGGAGGGAATGTCACAATTTTGATCAGAGAATGAATTACAGCAGTAAGGAGAGATGACATCTTAGAAAGCTCTTCAACTGGATTGGATTTTGTTCATTGTCACGTGGACCGAGGTACAGTGAAAAATATTTTTCTGCGAGCAGCTCAACAGATCATCAAGTACATGAAAAGAAAAGGAAATAAAAGAAAATACATAATCGGGCAACACAAGGTACACAATGTAACTACATAGACACCGGCATCGGGTGAAGCATACAGGAGTGTAGTATTAATGAGTTCAGTCCATAAGAGGGTGGTTTAGGAGTCCGGTAACAGTGGGGAAGAAGCTGTTTGAGTTTGTTTGTGCGTGTTCCCAGACTTTTGTATCTCCTGCCCGATGGAAGAAGTTGGAAGAGTGAGTAAGCCGGGTGGGAGGGGTCTTTGATTGTGCTTGACGCTTTCCCCAGGCAGCGGGAGGTGTAGATGGAGTCAATGGATGGGAGGCAGGTTCGTGTGATGGACTGGGCGGTGTTCACGACTCTCTGAAGTGTCTTGCGGTTTTGGGCCGAGCGGTTGCCATACCAGGCCGTGATGCAGCAGCTAGGATGCTTTCTATGGTGCATCTGTAAAAGTTGGTACGAGTTAATGTGGACATGCTGAATTTCCTTAGTTTCCTGAGGAAGTAAAGGCCCTGTTGAGATTTCTTGGTGATAGCGTTGATGTGGGTGGACCAGGACAGATTTTTGGAGCGGTGTACTAGGAATTTGAAACTGCGAACAATCTCCACCTCGGCCTCATAGATGCTGACAGTGGTGTGTCCAGTTCTTAGCTTTCTGAAGTCAATGACCGGCTCTTTAGTTTTGCTGGCATTGAGGGAGAGGTTGTTGTCGCTACACCACTCCACTAGGTTCACGATCTCCCTCCTGTATTCTGACTCGTCATTTTTCGCGATCCAGCCCACTATGATCGTATCGTCAGCAAACCTGTAGATGGGGTTGGAACCAAATTTTGCCACGCAGTCATGTGTGTACAAGGAGGATAGTAAGGGGCTAAGTAGGCAGCCTTGCGGGGCCCAGATATTAGAACTATACTGAAGCCAAATGGGTAGAACTTAAAAACCAAAAAGGAGCAATCACATTGCTGGAGTGTTCCATTTGCCCCCTAACCATCCGAGAGAAAAAGAAGAGTGAATATGGAGGCAAATTTCAGAGAAGTGGAAAAGTAATAGGGGTGTGATAGTGGGAACAGTGGGGGATCTCAACTTCCTCAATATGAACTGGGATAGTCATAGTGTGAACGGTTTAGAGGGAGCGTAATTCTTAAAATGCATCCATGTGAACTTTTTAAGCCAGTACGTAGAAGGACAGACAAGAGAGGAGCGGTCTTGGACTTCACTTTCAGTAACGAAGCTGGACATGTGGTTGAAGTATCGCTGGGGGAGCATTTTGCAGACAGTGATCATAACTTCATTAGATTCAAGATAGTTCTGGAAAAGGAGATGGATGGACCTGAGATCAAAGTTCACGAGTGGAGGAAGGCTGATTTTAATAAGATCAGATATGATCTGGCCAGAGTTGATAGGGAGCAGACACCTTTAGGTAAATCTGTGACAGAACAGTGGGACACATTCAACAAGGAAATAGGGAGAGTACACGGCCAACATGTACCAATCAAGAAAAGGGTGGGACCAACAAATCCAGTCAACCATGTATATTGAGGGATATACAGTGTTGGATAAGTAGAAAAGGGGAGGTTTGTGGCAGATATCATGGGCTCAAAACAGCAGAAGTGCTAGAGGTGTACAGAATGTGCAAGAGGGGACTTAAAACGGAAATGAGGAGAATAAAAAGGAGACATGAACATTGAACATTACAGCGCAGTACAGGCCCTTCGGCCCTCGATGTTGTGCCGACCTGTGAAAGCACTCTAAATGCCATCTACACTATTCCCTTATCGTCCATATGTCTATCCAATGACCATTTGAATGCCCTTAGTGTTGGCGAGTCCACTACTGTTGCAGGCAGGGCATTCCACACCCTTACTACTCTCTGAGTAAAGAACCTACCTCTGACATCTGTCCTATATCTATCTCCCCTCAATTTAAATCTAAGTCCCCTCGTGCTCGACATCACCATCCAAGGAAAAAGGCTCTCACTGTCCATCCTCTGATCATCTTGTATGCCTCAATTTTTTTTTATTTTTTTTAAGTGTACCCTATTCATTTTTTCTAATTAAGGGGAAATTTGGTGGGACCAATCCACCTAACCTGCACATCTTTGGGTTGTGGGGGCGAAACCCATGCAAACATGGGGAGAATGTGCAAACTCCACACGGACAATGACCCAGAGCCAGGATCGAACCTGGGACCTCAGCGCCGTGAGGCAGCAGGGCTAACACACTGTGCCACCGTGCTGCCCTATTGTATGCCTCAATTAGGTCACCTCTTAACCTTCTCTCTAACGAAAACAGCCTCAAGTCCCTCAGCCTTTCCTCAAAAGATCGTCCCTCCATACCAGGCAACATTCTGGTGAATCTCCTCTGCACCCTTTCCAATGCTTCCACATCCTTCCTATAATGCGGCGACCAGAATTGCACGCAATACTCCAAATGCGGTCACACCAGATACTGAAAGGATACTGGCAGGTAAAATAAAGTTGTTAAGTTGTTCTACAAGTACATTAAGGGTAAAATAATAACTTGGGGCAGAGTAAGGCCCATGACGGATCACAGTGGTAACTTGTGTGTGGAGCCGGGGGATGTAGGTGGGGTTCTCAATGGGTACTTTGTGTCAGTGTTCACCAGTGAGAAGGACAGTGTGGGTATAGAAATCAGGGAGAAGGATTGTAATAAAATTAAAGAGATTAATATAGACAGAGAGGAGGTTCTGAGTGGGAGGCTGCAAAGTAGACAAAGCTCCAGGGCCAGATGAAATGTGTCCCAGGCTGATGAGTGAGACAAGCGAGGAAATAGCAGGGACACTAGCAATAATTTTCAATTCCTCTCTGGCCACAGGAGAGGCGCTGGCGGACTGCAGGATCGCCAATGTGGTACCATTATTGAAGAAGGGAGGAAAGGATAAACCAGGAAACTACAGCCCAGTCAGTCTAACCTGTGTGGTGGGGAAACTATTGGAAGCAAATCTGAGACACAGAATTAATCTGCATTTGTAGAGGCAGAGATTAAAAGGTCAGCGTGGTTTGGTTCAGGGGAGGACATGTCTGACCAACTTGATTGAATTTTTCAAAGAGGTGAACAGGTGTGTAGACGAGTGAAATGCATTTGACGTAATCTACTTGGACTTCAGCAAGGCTTTTCATCAGGTACCACATGGGAGACTGATGTGAAGACACATGCCCAAGGGACCGAAGGACATTTGGCAAATTGGATCCAAAATTGCTGAGTGGCAGGAAGCAGAGGCTGTTGGTGGAGGAGTGTCTTTCTAATAATAATAATAATCGCTTATTGTCACAAGTAGGCTTCAATGAAGTTACTGTGAAAAGCACCAAGTCGCCACATTCCGGCACCAGTTCGGGGAGGCCGGTACGGGAATTGAACCCGCGCTGCTGGCATTGTTCCGCTGTTTAGTCCACTGTGCTAAACCAGCCCCTAGCCTCTGATTGGAAGATCGTGTCCAGTGGTTTCCCACAGGGATCAGTGTTGAGGCCCTTGCTGTTTGTGGTTGATACAAATGCTTTAGATATGAATATAGGAGGGTTGATCAGTAAGTTTGCTGCAAATATGAAATTTGGTGGGGTGGTAAATGTTGAGGAGGATAGCCTCTGAATACAGGAGGACACAGATGGACTGATCAGTGGCAAACGGAATTCAATCTGGAAGAGATGCACTTGGGCAGGACAAACAAGACAAGAGAATACATGATAAATGGCAGGACGCTGGGAGGCTCGAAGGACCGGAGGGATCTTGGTGTGCATGTACACCAGTACCTTAAGGTAGCAGAGCAGCTGGATACATTGGTTAAGGAAGCCTATGGCAGTGTGGATCAAACTTTTTAACTGGGGTCCCATTTTTACCAACCTGCCATCCTTCGGGACCCTCGCTGGGCGGCCTTTGCGACCATCTCCGGCTGATCATCGCGACCCACCATTTTCACTTGACTTTAATGTGACAGGTGGGCCTGCTTGGTCCCCACGATCTCACTTGCTTTGTTGTTCAATGTTACATTTCTGATAATGACTCCAGCTGATGATTTAAGATCTCACTGCATCCATTGAAAAAAATACAGAGGTTTGTCCTGGAACTCGCCCTGCTTACTCTTCAAATGTCTTTGACAATTTGAGGTTTTAAACTTTCATTTGCCAGTAATTCCCGACATGTAACACCCATGAAATTTGACTCCTGATTGCAGTGGCACAATTTATAAACCCACCCCTCAAATACTCATCATTGTGCTGCTTTGTTCCTGTTTTCAGCTTCTTCATGGGTTGTTCACCAGAGGCCCTGGAGTTCACTCCAGCACTGCTGGTAGCTGCAAAATGGAGGAATCTGGCTCGGGCCCAGAACACGTGATGTCAGCGTATGGGGCGTGTGACCTGCTCGCTGGCGCCGCCTCCGGTGGGAGGAGTCCAGAATTTGCTGAAAATAACTGGCGTGGGACTGTGCACTGACATCAGGAGGAGCCTGTCCACCTTGCGCACTACTTGATAAGGCAGGAACGCGCGGGATGGCCGTTAATCTTAAAACGGCCATCACGGCCAGCACTTTTAAAAGCTGGTCGTGACCATTGGCCATTCCTTCTGCAATCTTGATTACCGCCAACATCCTGGAACCTTCCCGAGATCCACCCACAGGACACGACACTGAGCTTAAAAATGCCAGGCCGATGGTACACTTGTCTCTATTAGCCGAGGCACAGAGTTAAGAAGAGGCAGGTTCTGCTGGAACTGTAAAACGTTGGTTAGGCCACAGCTGGAGTAATACAATCACACTCACAATGTATCAGAGAGTGAGTAAATCCCACACTCACACACTGTATCAGAGAGTGAGTAAATCCCACACTCACACTGTATCAGAGAGTGAGTAAATGCCACACTCACACACTGTATCAGAGAGTGAGTAAATCCCACACTCACACACTGTATCAGATAGTGAGTAAATCCCACACTCACACTGTATCAGAGAGTGAGTAAATCCCACACTCACACACTGTATCGGAGAGTGAGTAAATCCCACACTCACACACTGTATCAGAGAGTGAGTAAATCCCCCACACACACTGTTTCAGAGAGTGAGTAAATCCCACTCACACTGTATCAGAGAGTGAGTAAATCCCGCACTCACACACTGTATCAAAGAGTGAGTAAATCCCACACTCACACACTGTATCGGAGAGTGAGTAAATCCCACACTCACACACTGTATCAGAGAGTGAGTAAATCCCCCACACACACTGTATCAGAGAGTGAGTAAATCCCACTCACACTGTATCAGAGAGTGAGTAAATCCCACACTCACACACTGTATCAGAGAGTGAGTAAATCCCACACACATACTGTATCAGAGAGTGAGTAAATCCCGCACTCAAATTGTGTCAGAGAGGGAGTAAATCCCCCACACACACTGTATCTGAGAGTGAGTAAATCCCACACTCTCACACTGTATCAGGGAGTGAGTAAATCCCACACTCACACACTGTATCAGTGAGTGAGTAAATCCCCCACTAACACACTGCATCAGAGAGTGAGTAAATCCCACTCACACACTGTATCAGAGAGTGAGTAAATCCCACACTCTCACACTGTATCAGGGAGTGAGTAAATCCCACACTCACACACTGTATCAGAGAATGAGTAAATCCCACTCACACACTGTATCACAGTGAGTAAATTCCACACACACACTGTATCAGAGAGTGAGTAAATCCCACACACACACTGTATCAGAGAGTGAGTAAATCCCACACACACACACTGTATCAGAGAATGAGTAAATCCCACACACACACTGTATCAGAGAGTGAGTAAATCCCACACTCACACACTGTATCAGAGTGAGTAAATCCCACACTCACACACTGTATCAGAGAGTGAGTAAATCCCCCACACACACACTGTATCAGAGTGAGTAAATCCCACACTCGCACACTGTATCAGTAAGTGAGTAAATCCCACACACACACACTGTATCAGAGAGTGAGTAAATCCCACACTCTCAGACAATATCAGTGAGTGAGTAAATCCCATACTCTCATTGTATCAGCGAGTTATTAAATCCCACACTCACACTGTCAGAGTGAGTAAATCCCACACTCACACACTGTATCAGAGAGTGAGTAAATCCCACACTCACACACTGTATCAGAGAGTGATTAAATCCCACACTCTCAGTATCAGAGAGTGAGTAAATCCTACTCACACACTGTATCAGAGAGTGAGTAAATCCCACACTCTTCACACTGTATCAGAGAGTGAATGAATCCCACTCACACACACTGTATCAGAGAGTGAGTAAATCCCACACTCTCACACTGTATCAGAGAGTGAGTAAATCCCACACTCACACACTGTATCAGAGAGTGAGTAAATCCCACACTCTCACACTGTATCAGAGAGTGAGTAAATACCACTCACACACACAGTATCAGAGAGTGAGTAAATCCCACACACACACTGGATCAGAGAGTGAGTAAATCCCACACTCTCACATTTTACAAGACACTCACAGTTCCTGAAGGAATCCCACACTCCTGCACAGTCCCTCTGTGATGATGTGGAGATGCCGGCGTTGGACTGGGGTGAGCACAGTACGAAGTCTTACAACACCAGGTTAAAGTCCAAAAGGTTTGTTTCGATGTCACTAGCTTTCGGAGCGCTGCTCCTTCCTCAGGTGAATGAAGAGGTATGTTCCAGAAACATATATATAGACAGATTCAAAGATGCCAGACAATCTTTACAGATCCAGAGATGGGGTAACCCCGGGTTAAAGGGGGTTGAATTGTGTCACAATTCACTTCACACAATTCACACCTCTTTAACCTGGGGTTACCCCATGTCTCGATCTGTAAAGATTTAATGAAATGAAAAAAATGAAATGAAAATCGCTTATTGTCGCAAGAAGGCTTCAATGAAGTTACTGTGAAAAACCCCTAGTCGCCACATTCCGGCGCCTGTTCGGGGAGGCTGGTACGGGATCATCTGCTAATGCTCACATTCTAAGCATTGTCTGACATCTTTGAATTTGTCTATATATATGTTTCTGCAACATACCTCTACATTCACCTGAGGAAGGTGCAGTGCTCCGAAAGCTAGTGACATCGAAACAAAACTGTTGGACTTTAACCTGGTGTTGTAAGTCCCTCTGTGGTGAATGAAGGGTCCCTCTCACCGACAGCCAAGTCACTTTTCCCGGTGAATCTTTACACACTGACAAACTGGGAATGGAGACATTCTTTCTGAAATGGATTTCCTGTTTGTAGTAAGCTGGTTTCTGATTGGTGGAAAATCCTAAATCCGATTGGTCTGTTGTTATATCCAATCAAATAAACAGAACATAACTGGCTGTCCTCATTCTCACAATGTCCAATCACAATCATTCCTTTCCCCATTCCTCATTAGCATAGATGTGAGGCTCTGTCTATTTAATCAGCGCTCGGAAGGGGTTTGCTTTATTTCTGGGTGAAATTGACGATGGCTGACGAGAAGAAACCAACATCGAAACCAGCTTCCAAGAAGGGAGCCAAGAAAGTCATTAAGAAACCGGCAGTAAAGGGCGGCAAGAAGCGGCGAAGGTCGAGGAAGGAGAGTTACTCCATCTACATCTACAAAGTGATGAAGCAGGTTCACCCCGACACTGGCATCTCCTCCAAGGCCATGAGCATCATGAATTCGTTCGTCAGCGATATTTTCGAGCGCATCGCGGGTGAGGCTTCCCGCCTGGCCCATTACAACAAGCGCAGAACCATCAGCTCCCGGGAGATCCAGACCGCCGTGCGCCTGCTGCTGCCCGGGGAACTGGCCAAGCACGCCGTGTCGGAAGGGACAAAGGCGGTGACCAAGTACACCAGCTCCAAGTAAAACTCCACAATGGACTCAAAACCACCCCAAACACAACGGCTCTTTTAAGAGCCACCCACAATCTCTGTGAAAAAGCTGCACCATCTTTTCCCGCATTGACTTGATGAGAAAACTCTTTGTGGAGGATAGAGATTTGTCCCGTTCCAGAATGTTGTGAATGTGGCTTCATACCCGCCCGTCACAGACCGTTTCACACAGAAGAGACAATCAAACAGAATTGAGAGCGGATTTTAAACCCAGTCTGGCATTTGTGACGGACAATGAGGAGAAACACAATTTCAGGAGGGAATTATTTAAATTTAATGGTCCCTATATTCAGAGTTTAACAACTGGTGAGTTAAATTCATAAGGAAATTATTATTTTTTCTCTCGGGTGATGTGTTTCCCGCTCTCGGGACACAGTAAAGGCGGGAATGAAGAGGTTATTTTCGCGCTGATCTGTTTATTCCGCAATTTTCCCAGGGACGGAATCATCAAGATTTGAGCACACACAGGACCTGAGTCCATTGCAGCGCTTTAAGATCTGCCTCTCCCCGGCCCTCCCTATTCTCCGGACACAAAGCTGCCTGTTCCACCGGCTGGATAGAGTCGGGGATTCTCTCCACACTTCCCAGTGTAACATTCCCGGCCGCTTTCAGGAGAGGCTCAGAAATCAGCCCTTTCTCCCTGTCCCTGTGAAGCCTGTGTGAAGGAGTTGGTTGGTAATCTGTTTCTGCTTTTGCAGTGAGCTGAGATTTGCTCCGTTTTAAATTGCTGAACGGGGTCTTATTACCGCCGGTTACAGATAAGAGATTGACAAATTAAAACTGTTCCGAAAATAGCGCCCGGATTCTGGGATGGAAAAATCAATAAACAGATCACCAAGTGGGAGATTCAAATAGTTTCCTGAACATTGAGCCGTTCCGTTATTTGGGATTTTCCTGCACTGAAATTGGCGGGAGTTTCGAATTTGAAAATGTCAGCCAATCAAAACCTCCACATTCTGCTCCCTGGCCTGTGATTGGTTAATTGTTAACTGTACTTGAGTTTTAAAATATAATTTGTTTCCACAGACAAAAAACAGAATATTCTGAAGATGAATAAATGTGATGTTTCCTCCACACAAGTTACAGGGAAGAGTGTCGCAAGCTCCTTCCCACACACAATCCGTACATTGTCACTGACAGAGCAAAGAGACACAGACAGGTTATCAGTTCCACAGACTCAGGCAGCAGAAACAGTTCTAGAGACACATTTCAACCCATCAATCAAACAGCAGGAGAGACAGATGCTGTGTCCATGTCACCCTAACACAGTACCACTGACAGGAGGCCCCATAAATCCCAGTGCAAATTCTCACCCATTCTCATCATCACTGTATCAGTTCCACAATGGAGCAGCTTAGTGAAATAATCAATATCAGAGAAAACTGACACATGGATTCCGGTTTAGAATTACACAATTAACCGTAATAATGTACTCTGTGAATAGAGTGAAATACCAGCCACATCACTCACATCAGGGGTGGCTGTACTAATCCTCAGACTGTGTCCTCACAAATACATTAGCTGCAAACACAAATATCAGGTGCATTCTCAGATTGAGATATGCTGAAAGCGACAAAGATACAAACTCTGATTCTCGTTTAAAACTCACCTAATTTATGAAAATAAAAGATGCAATATAATTTCGCTGACTATGAACTGAGCTGTAACTTGCAAACTATTGCAAAATCCTCACTCACTCTGTTCCGGATGGAAGATACTGCAGCAATTCCAGGCTGTGGTCCATTTTACATTCATGTCAAAATTCTGACTCAGAATCAGACTGAGTCTCACAGATCAAATCAATGTGTCCAGCCTGAGTTAAACTTCCAGAGCAATCCAGTATCAGGTTGAAGGTTACATTATCTTTCACAATTGTGTTCTGATATTAAATGCTGGTCCAAAACTCTCACATTGTTTGCTTCAAGCCTCCCACAGCAATGGTTTCTTTCTGTGCTGGAAAATTACGTGGAATGAAGGCAAACTTATAAACTGTCCCAGAGATTGAAAGGTCACATCCTGAACCGCATCTTCACACTGAGTCACAGAGCCTGACAGGTACAGGATAATCCTCAAACACATGTTCAGACTAAGATCCATCATGACACTGAGTCGTGGAGCATGACAGATTCAGGATTATTCTCAAACGGTTGTTCAGAGTAAAATGCTGAAATACACTGTACTCACTCATAAATAGCAATCACAAAAAGCAATCAGACTCAACAATTGTGCCTCTGAGAGATTTAGAAATGGTTAAAAGACTCTCAGAGAGGAAACAATAATGACATACAATCACACGTATGCACACAGTGTACAGGCCCACACACATTATACACAGAGTTGCGCACACACAGATACACAAACATACACACACAGGTATATACACGTGTACACACACAGTACACAGAGTCACACGCATTATACACACACAGTTGTACACACCCGCAAACACAGGTATACAGACACAGGCACATAAACATTCACACATATTCTCAGATACACACATATATATAGAAACACGCATGTGCACACAGACAGAGACAGATACATTACATCAGAGAAATAAAATTAATCCAGCTACAGTGAAGTAACAGTTCTAATACAGGATGGTGAGTGGCTGGAGTAGAGCCTCCAGGTCGCGGTGTCGCTATGTGTCGGCCGCCCTTGTAGTATATATACATGATTTGGAGGAAAATGTAACTGGTCTGATTAGTAAGTTTGCAGACGACACAAAGGTTGGTGGAATTGCGGATAGCGATGAGGACTGTCAGAGGATACAGCAGGATTTAGATTGTTTGGAGACTTGGGCAGAGAGATGGCAGATGGAGTTTAATCCGGACAAATGTGAGGTAATGCATTTTGGAAGGTCTAATACAGGTAGGGAATATACAGTGAATGGTAGAACCCTCAAGAGTATTGAAAGTCAAAGAGATCAAGGAGTACAGGTCCACAGGTTATTGAAAGGGGCAACACAGGTGGAGAAGGTAGTCAAGAAGGCATACGGCATGCTTGCCTTCATTGGCCGGGGCATTGAGTATAAGAATTGGCAAGTCATGTTGCAGCTGTATAGAACCTTAGTTAGGCCACACTTGGAGTATAGTGTTCAATTCTGGTCGCCACACTACCAGAAGGATGTGGAGGCTTTAGAGAGGGTGCAGAAGAGATTTACCAGAATGTTGCCTGGTATGGAGGGCATTAGCTATGAGGATCGGTTGAATAAACTCGGTTTGTTCTCACTGGAACCAAGGACGTTGAGGGGAGACCTGATAGAGGTCTACAAAATTATGAGGGGCATAGACAGAGTGGATAGTGAGAGGCTTTTCCCCAGGGTAGAGGCGCCAATTACTAGGGGGCATAGGTTTAAGGTGAGAGGGGCAAGGTTTAGAGTAGATGTACGAGGCAAGTGTTTTACACAGAGGGTAGTGGGTGCCTGGAACTCGCTACCAGGGGAGGTGGTGGAAACAGGGATGATAGTGCCATTTAAGGGGCATCTTGACAAAGACATGAATAGGATGGGAATAGAGGGATCCGGACCCGGGAAGTGTAGAAGATTGTAGTTTAGTTGGGCAGCATGGTCGGCACGGGCTTGGAGGGCCGAAGGGCCTGTTCCTGTGCTGTACATTTCTTTGTTCTTTGTTCTTTGTTCTCTCTCGATGGTGGTGGATGTGGGTTTGGAAGGTGTTGCCAAAGGAGCCTTGGTGACTTCCTGCAGTAAATCCTGTAGCTGGTATACACGCTGCCACTCTGCATCAGTGGTGGAGCGAGTGAGTGTTTATGGATGGGGTACCGATCAAGCAGGATGCCTTGTCCTAGATGGTGTCAAACCTATTCAGTGTTGTTGAAATTGCAACTGTTAAAGGAAATGGAAATTATTCCAATACATTCCTGATTTATGCTGTGTCGACAGGGTTTGGGGAGTCAGGGAGTGAGTGCCTCGCCACAGGAGTCCGAGTCTTTGGCCTGCCTTCTAGCCACAGTATTTATATGACCAGTTCAGTTTCTGGCCAATGGCAATCAGTCAGATGTTGGCAGTGGGGTTTCAGTGATGGGAATTCCGGTGAATGTCAAGGGGCGATGGTTAGATTCTGACTTATTAGAGATGGTCTTTGCCTGGAACTTTTCAGCCCAAGCCTGGATATTGTCCAGGTTGCTGCATTTGGACATGGACTGTTTCATTAACAGAGGAGTTGTGAATGGTGCTGAACATTCTGCAATCATGGAAAGCCTGTGTGTGTTTGCAGCATTTACAGCGTGTCCCTGTGGGAGTAAATGCCATTTCAGACATTGGTTGCACAAATTAAGTGTTTGATGGAACCCCCTTCCAGCCGAGTAAAAAACCCGTTTCCTGGAAAGAAATGTCAGATATACTTGTGGCAAGAAGATAAATGTTTCTTTTTACAGTAACGTAAAGTATAAAAAATAACTAGCAGAGAATGGTTTCGATCCATCAACCTCTGGGTTATGGGCCCAGCACGCTTCCGCTGCGCCACTCAGCTCTAATGGTTATTATTGCGTTGAAGCGACACAATTCCTCACTTCGGCAGTGTTGTTCATCAGGACGACATGTGCTCGACAGCGCACCCTGGCGGCACAATTCCACTGTGTAACTCACCAACAATTGAACACACACACACACACGCAGCAGCTGGACACTGTCACTTTACACGCACACAAGCATCGACTGACTGATCATATATAGAAAGTGTTCCCATTAAGTTCCAGTGTTCTCTGCCTTCAGGTGACGCCCCGGAGGATTGGAGAATAGCCAATGTTGTTCCTTTGTTTAAGAATGGGAGCAAGGATAATGCAGGTACCTACGCACCGGTGAGCCTTACGTCAGTGGTAGGGAAATTACTGGAGAGAATTCTTCGAGACAGGATCTACTCCCATTTGGAAGCAATTGGACGTATTAGAGAGAGGCAGCACGGTTTTGTGAAGGGGAGGTCATGTCGCACTAACTTGATAGAGTTTTTGGAAGATGATTGATGCAGGGAGGGCAGTGGATGTTGTCTACATGGACTTCAGTAAAGCATTTGACAAGGTCCCTCATGGCAGACTGGTACAAAAGGTGAAGTCACATGGGATCAGGGGTGAGCTGGCAAGATGGATACAGACCTGGCTAGGTCATAGAAGGCAGAGAGTAGCAATGGAAGGATGCTTTTTTAATTGGAGCGCTGTGACTAGTGGTGTTCCGCAGGGTTCAGTGCTGGGACCTTTGCTGTTAGTCGCATAAATAAATGATTTGGAGGAAAATGTAACGGGTCTGATTAGTAAGTTTGCAGACGACAAAAAGGTTGGTGGAATTGCGGATAGCGTGAGGACTGTCAGAGGATACAGCAGGATTTAGATCGTTTGGAGACTTGGGTGGAGAGATGGCAGATGGAGTTTAATCCACAGGTCATTGAAAGGGGGAACACAGGTGGAGAAGGTAGTCAAGAAGGCATACGGCATGCTTGCCTTCATTGGCCGGGCAATTGACTATAAGAATTGGCAAGTCATGTTGCAGCTGTATAGGACCTTAGTTAGGCCACACTTGGAGTACAGTGTTCAATTCTGGTCGCCACACTACCAGAAGGATGTGGAGGCTTTAGAGAGGGTGCAGAAGAAGAAATTTGCCAGGATGTTGCCTGGTATGGAGGGCATTAGCTATGAGGAGCAGTTAAATACATTTAGTTTGTTCTCACTGGAACGACGGAGGTTGAGGGGTGACCTGAAAGAGGTCTGCAAAATTGTGAGTGGCATAGACAGAGTGGATAGTCAGAGGCTTTTTCCTAGGGTAGAGGGGTCAATTACTGGGGGGCGTAGGTTTAAGGTGAGAGGGGCAAGGTTTACAGGAGATGTACGAGGCAAGTTTTTTACACAGAGGGTAGTGGGTGCCTGGATCTCGCTGCCGGATGAGGTGGTGGAAGTGACATTTAAGGGCATCTTGACAAATACATGAATAGGATGGGAATATAGGGATACGGACCCAGGAAGACTAGAAGATTTTAGCTCAGATGGACAGCATGGTCGGCACAGGCTTGGAGGGCCGAAGGGCCTGTTCCTCTGCTGTACTTTTCTTTGTCTTTGTTCTTTGTTGTAAAATCTCCCCTCTTTCCTCTTGTGTAACTGTGTTATCTGCATCTTCACTCTGTTATTGAAAGGTCTTCCCTGATGTTAATTAAACTGCTTTCCGATATTTCAGTATATTCTCTCCCGCTGAACTGTGATTTCTACTGTGGAACCGAGATCTCTACTGTGTAACTGCTCTCTGCTGTGGAATATGATCTCTGCTGTGAACTGTGCCTCTGCTGGGAAACGGCGACCACTCCTGTGGAAATGTACTCTCTGCTGTGTTACTGTGCTCTCTGCTGTGGGACTGTGCTCTCTGCCGTGAACTGTGTGCTCTGCTGTGGGACTGTGTTCTCTGCCGTGAACTGTGTGCTCTGCTGTGGGACTGTGTTCTCTGCCGTGAACTGTGTGCTCTGCTGTGGGACTGTGTTCTCTGCTGTGAAACTGTGCTCTCTGCTGTGTTACTGTGTTCTCTGCTGTGGGACTGTATTCTCTGCCGTGAACTGTGTGCTCTGCTGAGAAACTGCGATCTCTCCAGTGGAAATGTACTCTCTGCTGTGAAACTGTGCTCTCTGCTGTGGAAACGTGGACCAGATGTGATGCAGCTGAGGATGCTGAGTGATGTAACGTGGACATGGCGAAGTTACTGGCCAGAAACTTCCGAATTCTATTTTTGTTTTGAATGGACAGCTACAATCCACGTGTTTATTCTAGGACACAACAATGAATAAAAATGAATCAGTGCTGAGCAGATTCTAACATCCCACACCTCCAGTTTGTTCTTATTGAGAACCCCGTCCTCGATGGAAGCTTTTGCTCTCCGAATCAGACCACCGCCTCCTGGGAATACAGCAGCGATACCTCCAAGATCTGATCTGTAACAGAATCACAGAACAATAGTGTCCCCTTGTGACTGAGGGAACAGGTGCTCCCTATCTGCCCTGTCTATACCTATCATAATCTTGTACACCTCGATGAGATCACCCCTCAATCATCTCTGTTGCCGCGAGAGAGAGAAAACAAGCCTATCCACCTCTCTTCATATCCTAAATGCTCCATCCCAAGCAACATCCAGCTGAATCACCTCTGCACCCCATCCAGTGCAGTCACATATTTCCTAGAATGTGGTGACCAGAATTGCACACGGTACTCCAGCTGTGACCTCCCCAACATTCTATACAACTCCACCATGACCTCTCTGCTTTTGTAATCCATGCCCCGAATGATAAAGACAAGTATCTCAAATGTCTTTTCCACCACCCTATTAACCTGTCCTTCTGCCTTCAGAGATCTCTGGACAAACACTCCAAGGTCCGTTTGTTCCTCAGGACTTCCCAGTGTCAGGCCATTCACATTAATCCAATAATAATAATATAATATTCTTTATTGTCACAAATAGGCTTATATTAACACTGCAATGAAGTTACTATGAAAACCCCCTACCAAATGGATCACATCTCATTTTTCAGCGTTAAATTCCATCAGCCACTTTTCTGCCCATTTGACCATCCCGTCTGTATCTTCTTGTAACTCAAGACACTCAACCGAACTGTGAGCTTGAAACTCAGTGAAAGGATTTCACCCTCCTCTCGGAATCTGATCACCACCTCAATCCCAACATTCAGCTTGGGTGGGCAGACAAGACAACGTCCTTCCCGCAGGCCCCCCAGCACAAACTGGATAATATCCCAAACTCGTATCCTGCTATTGTCACATTGCTCCACCACCTTGGTCTCTTCACAAAACGCCAGGAATCTCAGACCAATTCTTCAGACCTTTGATTCTCTCTTCAAACAACACCTTGTCCCTGATTAAGTCCATCCTGGGAAGAGGGGCTCCGTATTCCGAGTTCCTCTGCGTACATCCGGTTGCTGGTGATGGACCAAAAGAGGTCTCAAGCCTGAAAGAAAGCCTCTCTCACAGCCCTGCGAGCATGTCTCCATTAGACGGTGTCGTCAATACCTGCAGAGTAGATAAAAATGGAGAGAAGTGTGAGCAATTTCAGCGTCACAATTCTGCGGAAATAGAGCATTCAAAATATAATATTACTGAAAATACTGAACTGATCCTCTGGGAGCAGGACTCAAGTCAAAGGGGAAAATCCAGTGGATTTCTAGTGGAAAGATTTAACAACTGGATGATGGCAGCTGAAATCAGTCCTCGCGTTACAATCTCTGTAGATATTCTACTGAATTGAAACCTGCAAAAGGCATATTTTCCAACTAGAACTCCAACACATTTCCCCCTGTTGTGGAACAAGTTCTCAATCGCACAGGTGGTCAAACGGAATAAGGCTGGGCTGGGATTTGAGTCCAGATTTTTCTTCAGTGAACAGACACTTTACCGGACGAAGCTACAGAGTCTGAGGATGTTCTGCTAATCACAAGGGAATGCTGGAAATACTGTACGGATCTGTAGTATCTGTGAAAAGAGAAATAGTTAACATTTCACAACCTGACCTTGCGTTGGAACGACCTGTTTCTCTCTCCACAGAAGCTGCCGGATCAGCTGAATATTTCCAGCATTTTCTGTCTTTGTTTCAGATTTGCAGCATCCGCAGTATTTTGGTTTTGGGTCAAAGGACAATGAGTTGCCTTTCCTGCTCTGAGGGTTATTGCAGGTCTCTCTGGCTGTGATTGTCGCTGATTCGGCCAAACATTTACAATCTCTCATTAATTGGCCGCGAGAATGGGCGGTGAGGGGATTCTGGAACCGCTGCAAGTCCATATGGTGTATGTACACACACAGTGCTGTTAGGGAGGGGTTCCAGGTTTGGATGGTGCCTCGCGGAGGAAAAGTCAATTTCAGGAGTGGGATTCGAGCCCTGACCTCCAGAGGAGACTGCGACCTGCGCTCGGCCATCCTGACTTATTCGAAAGGTAAGGTGCGTTTGGGCCGAAATCGGGTGCTCTTTCCGAGGGTCGGTGCCGACTCGATGGGCCGAATGGCCTCCTTCCGCACTGGAGGCATTCTATGATTACTGAAATAGGGTGAAAATGGCAGCATCCAGGACACAAGGACAAGTTAAGGTCTCAGGCCAGAGTAAGTGTCCTATGTAATGACACATAGAAAGTACATTTATTGTGGACTGGTGCCATCTCCTGGCTGAACAGGAGCCGTGCGACACGGACACTTTCATTCAGGAGCATTTTAAATTGGAGTGAAATAACTGACGCAAAGTAAGTATTTGTTACGAAACAGTAAATCAAACTGATCTAAAGAACCAAAAGGATACGTTCTAATCAGTGAGTGATGGTGGTATAGTGGTGAGCATAGCTGCCTTCCAAGCAGTTGACCCGGGTTCGATTCTCTGCCATCGCAATAATAAATTCGCAAATTTTGCACCTCTTTGTGAGTTTCAAACTGAGGAAGAGAAAGTTTCTCACTCGGAATTTAGTGGCAAGTACAGCGAGGAGTGAAATAATATGGACAGTGTTCGACTATTCACTGCCCAAGCCCTCCGACAAAAGCTAAAAATCACAGCGTTTTCACTCAAGCCTCATGAAGTGGACCAAACAGAGACACAACAGACACGTTACAGACGAGGATAGGATTTGAAGCCACGTGTACAGAGCACAATGGATTATTGTGCATCCCCTTAACCACGTGATACAGCTGCTTTACTTCAGGGCCCTTTATTATCCCTCAATATAACTTCCTTGGGTTTCTTTCGCACGGTTGGGTGTAAATAAAACATAAATCTATGAGGAGAAACGCTCAATTCTTGGGCTTGGGCTTGTGGCGCAACGGTAGCGCGTCTGACTCCAGATCAGAAGGTTGCGTGTTCAAATCACGTCAGGCTCAGAATGTTTTTCTGCCGCTGGTTCCAGGAATTTCTCTCTGTGGGAATGTTCCCGAAATGACTCCGTTCAAACCACAATTTGTCCGAATGTTTCAGATTTACCCGCTCAGTTTATATTTTTGAGCAGTTTCATCAAACATTCGGATAGCTCAGTCGGTAGAGCATGGGACTCAACCTCCCAGCATCGAGGATTCGAGCCGCACGTTGGCCGCTTCCATATTATTATCTGAGAATATTGAACCAACTGTGCTACCGTGCTGCCCAAACAGTTGGTTCAATCTCACTGCTCGTGGGTGAGACCAGAACTACTGGGCAGTTAAAAACAAGGACGTCGCTCTTTTTCGGACAGAGATGAGGAAATTTCTCCCTCTCAGAGAGTTGTGCGACTTTGGAACTCTGCCACAGAAGGCCGCGGAAGCGGGACATTGATTATTTTTAAGGCGGAGATGGGGAAATTCTTGTTCAGCAAATAAATCAAAGGTTTATCGGGGTTGCATACAATCATTGCATTCAGCCAGTTACCTGGGTGCACGAGCGTGCGGTTTTTTATTTGATATATCAGTTCCACACCATGGTGAAACGGTGTTAAAATGTCGTTTTCATTTCTTCACGTGTTCTTCACTGATATATTCGCTGCAATAACTTCTCTGGGCACAAAGCACGGTAGCACAAGTGGCTAGCACGGTGGCTTCACAGCGCCAGGCTCCCAGGTTCGATTCACTGTCTGTGCGGAGTCTGCACGTTCTGCCCGTGTCTGCGTGGGTTTCCTCCGGGTGCTCCGGATTCCTCCCACAGTGCAAAGACGTGGATTAGGTGGATTGGCCAAATTACCCTTAGTGCCCATACGGGACCAGTCTTTATAAATAGAAGCGTCATCCCGGCCCTGGGTCACTGCCCGTCTGGAGTTTGCTCATTCTTCCCATGTGTGCGTGGGTTTCACCCCCACAACCCAAAGATGTGCAAGGTATGTGGATTGGCCACGCAAAATTGGCCCTTAATTGGGAAAAAAATAATTGGGTACTCTAAACTAATACAGAACTAAATAAATAAATAGAAACGCCGAGCACAAAGGCAAGGCCGCTATGGGGATTCTTCATAAAATCCTGCGACAGAAATAGACAATGTTGGATAACTCGGCTGGTCTGGCAGCATCTGTGGAGAGAGAAACAGAGTTACAGTTTCCAGTCCAGTCTGACCCTGCTTCCCATTCTCTGTTTCCCGCTCCACAGATGCTGCCAGGTCTGCTGAGATTTTCCAGCTCTGGGCGACTGACATGGACACGGTGGGCGGAATGGCCGCACCCTGTGCTGGAACCATTCTATGATTCTATAATTCTAATCTGTTCTCGTAAATGAAACCGTCTATGTCTGTATCATTCTGGTGAATCTGCATTGCCGCCGCTACATTAAAGTTCTGAATACAATTTTGGACTCCCCTCATTCCCTCCTCCAGCAGATTTTTGCCGGGTGAATATCCTGATTCCCTAAACTCCTCATTCTCTCGAAAAATGAAATGCCGCTTGGCTTTGACACGACCCAATAGACAGAGTGGTTCCGTCCTCACTACCCGATCAATGCATCTCAATCGGAACAAGACTGAATTTTCAATTCTCGCTCTTCCAACACAACTCGATGCAATTCGGCCTCACAACTTGGACTGGATTGTCACATCAGTGATTGCAGATACTTTGGAAAAATGAGTCCCACTTGGGAGAAAGCAGGATGGAAAATCGACAATGATGGGTTTCGAACTCAAGCACGGAGAGCTCAATGGATTAGCAATCCGTCCCCTTAACCACTCGGCCACCTCAACCCGCAAGCGCGTTTGTCAAATCAAAGGTTTATCAGGTACAAATAACCATTGTATTCAGCCAGCTGCGTGGATGCTGTTTTTACTTGAGGATCAATTCAGAATCCCACACCATGATCAAACGACGTTTAAATACCCTGTCCGTTTCTTCACGTGTTCTGCACTGATATATTCGCTGCAATAACTTCCCTGGAGCTCAAACCTCCTCCCGATTTCAGTCAATGACACCATCCGGGTTTTTGAACCCGGGACCTCTGGCATCTTATCGCAGCTGAGAATCAATGTCAATGTCAGGAGTGGGATTGAACCCTCGTCTCCAGAGGAGACTGACACCTGATGTATCCAAACGGTTCTAGGGGATTGGGCCGTGTTGGGGTGCTCTTTCCGAGGGTCGGTGCAGACTGGATGGGCCGAATGGTCTCCTTCTGCACTGGAGGCATTCTATGATTACTTAACCAGGGTGCAAACGGCAGCATCAGGACACAAGGACAAGGTGAGGTCTCAGGCCAGAGCAAGAGTCCTCTGTAATGACACACAGAACATCAGAAGTAAAAATATTTATTGTGGACTGGTGCCATCTCCTGGCTGACCGGGAGCCGTGCGACACGGACACTTTCATTCAGGAGCATTTTAAATTGGAGTGAAATAACAGAAACATAGTAAGACGTTGTTTACGAAACAAAGCAAAGCATCAAAAGGACTCAACATTCGGCAGTCAGTGATGGAGGGATACTGGTGAGCATCGCTGCCTTCCAAGCAGTTGATCCAGGGTCGATTCCCGACCATCGCAATAATAATTTGGTCGGAGGCGTTTGCGTGATTTCGTGTGTTTCGAGCTGAGGAAGAGAGCTGGAGAAAGTGAGGTGGCTGGAGGCAGGAATCTTCGCTTGTTCGAAATAGTCTGGTTGGATTGTTCGCATCCGTCCGAGTGGCGAAACTGTGATCTCGGTTTCTGTAGTGGTTTATTATTGGATATTGTTCCCTATAGAATTTACAGTGCAGAAGGAGGCCATTCGGCCCATCGAGTCTTCACCGGCTCTTGGAAAGAGCACCCTACCCAAGCCCACACCACCCTATCCCCATAACCCAATAACCCCACTCAACCAACACTAAGGGCAATTTAGCATGGCCAATCCACCTAACCTGCACATCTTTGGACTGTGGGAGGAAACCGGAGCACCCGGAGGAAACCCACGCAGACACGGGGAGGATGTGCAGACTCCGCACAGACAGTGACCCAGCCGGGAATCGAACCTGGGACCCTGGAACTGCGAAGCTGATGAATGTGATATAAAATAGTTAGTTTAAATATATTAGTTACAGTAATGTAGATGTAGGCCAGTCTAATCCTGGTGAGTTCACAGACAAAGGATTTCAGAAAGCATGGCACAAAAGGGGGAGGTGTGTCTGGTGGAGGAGGAGAAAAGGATGCTGGGTAACAAGAGATCCAGGGGTAAGGAATGAGAAGTGAGCCAATTAGGATGTATTGCCAGGTCAGGAGGGGTATAGGATGACCAATGGGAATCTGTATGTGAAACTTGATGTCATTTGAATGTATTTGTAGAGATTCCTTTGTCTCCAATAGCACTCGATTCGGAAGACCCAGGAGGCAGCTTGTGTTCTGGGTTTGTGTGATGCGATTCAGACTTGCAAGTTGGTTAAAAATAAATAATACTATGCCTACAAATCCATCTCGAGTTTTATTGAGGCCAGACTAACGGGTAAAGAATTCAATGTTTTGTCATTTGGTGCCGGAAACCCGGGATTTCTCCAGACGGTTAGCGACCAACTGCGACATCAGAATTAGACTGATTTTCGACAAGGAAAGTGGAAACGGGCCCACAATGTGTGTAGCTGTAAAATTACACACATTTGTTTTCCCCCCTTCTCATGGTCTGATTTGTCTGGTCACTCGCGGTTGGTACGGAAAGATCGTCTCGACAAAATCAAAGGTCAGTCTGGGGATTCGAAAATTGAACTGATGGGACATCTGGCAAGATGGTTCCGTTCTACGAGTGTTTTTGATGAACTGATGGGACATCTGGAAAGACGGTTTAGTTCCACGAGAGTGTTTTTGAAACTATCGTTCATTAAGCTAAAATTGTATCCTTGGACTGTAGTGGCGAGAAAAGATACATTTTAAAACAAACTGGATGCTGCATGTTAGTTAAAGCAGAAGTCTCTCAAAGGGTTAACAGCAGCTTGAGATAGCTGGCAGCTTGTGGTGAAATTGAATACCTTTCTTTCGAGTCAGTGAAACTCCAGCAAAGTTACGTTTTGAAGTAATTAAAAGGTAAAGGAAGCCAGTGGATTTCTCCACCTCTTTTACATAAGTTAATAATTTTAGCAAGCAATTGATTGAAATTGCCAGAATCTTAAGTTTGAATTACTTGAAATAATGTTGATCTCATTTTATTTGTGAATTAATAGAAACTTAAAGAAACTCACTGACACCATTTAAAAAAGTGTAAATCTGGAGATGACAGTTGACTTTGCTCCGGTATAAATCACCGCAGCTAACTGCTTCCTCATTGATAGCAGCCAACATTTTTGTGAATGTTAGCTGTAATGTTGGCTGAAGCTGCCCCCACCATAAACTTAAATTAAACTAATCAATTAATTAGTGATGGCTGGTCAGGTGATGTGCTTGAGCTGCTTGATGTGGGAGCTGGCAGGTCCCATTGCGAGCTGCAGTGACCACATCTGCAGTAAGTGTTGGCTGCTCGAAGAGCTCTGGCTCAGAGTTGATGAGCTGGAGTCTGAGCTTTAAACACTGAGGCACATCCGGGAGGGGGAGACTTACCTGGACACTGTGTTTCAGAAGGCAGTCACCCCTGTCAGAGTAAGTAGTTTAAATCCTGCTAGTGGCCAGGGACAGCAGGGTGTGACTGCAAGTCAGGCAGGTAAAGGGAACCAGCAGTCAGGAACTCAGGAGCCTCAGCCCTTGACTCTGTCCAACAGGTATGAGGCACTTGCTCCCTGTGTGGATGGCGAACAGGGCTGCAGGAAGGATGAGTCAGCTGACCAAGGCACCATGGTTCAGCAGGCCATTCAAGGGGAGGGAGTAAATAGGCAAGTTGTAGTTGTAGGGGATTCTATTATCAGGGGGATAGATAGTATCCTTTGTGAGCAGGATAAAGAGTCGCGCATGGTATGTTGCCTGCCCGGTGCTAGGGTGCGGGACACCTCTGACCGGCTTGAAAGGATACTGGAGAGGGAGGGGGAGGATCCAATTGTTGTGGTCCATGTCGGTACCAACAACATAGGCAAGTCTAGGAAAGAGGACCTGTTTAGAGATTATAAAGAGCCAGGATTCAAATTAAAAAACAGGTCATAATCTCCGGATTACTGCCCGAGCCACGTGCAAATTGGCACAGGGAGGCAAGAATAAGGGAAGTTAACACGTGGCTGAAAGAGTGGTGTGGGAATGAGGGGTTACTTTTCATGGGACACTGGCATCAGTTTTGGGACAGGGGGGACCTATACCGTTGGGATGGTCTCCACCTGAACCGAGCTGGGACCAGTGTTCTGGCGAAAAGAGTAAATAGGGTGGTCAATAGATTTAACTAAAGATTGGCGGGGAAGGAAAAGTCAGGGAACCAAGCGGTGAAGTAATCAGTGGGAAGCGTAGCTGCTTAGGAATACAAAAAAGCACGAAAAGACAGAACTCAGGAAAGGTTACAATAGTCCCCATCCCACAAAATATGACACGGTGTATGGAAAGGCTCAGTAAACCAAGGTCCACCACACTAAGAAAACTAAAAGGGACGGTCAATAGATAATTAAAGGTGCTATATTTAAATGTGCGCAGTGTACGGAACAAGGTAGATGAGCTTGTGGCCCAGATTGTGACTGGCAGGTATGATGTGGTAGGCATCACAGAGACATGGTTGCAGGGGGTTCAGGACTGGCATTTAAACATCCAGGGATTCACAACCTATCGAAAAGACAGAGATGTGGGCAGAGGGGGCGGGGTTGCCTTGTTAATTAGGAATGAAATTAAATCAATAGCACTAAACGACATGGGGTCGTATGATGTGGAATCTGTGTGGGTACAGATGAGGAACCACAAAGGCAAAAAAACCATAATGGGAGTTATGTACAGGCCACCTAACAGTGGTCAGGACCAGGGGCACAAGATGCACCACGAAATAGAAAGTGCATGTCAGAAAGGCAAGGTCACAGTGATCATGGGGAATGTAATATGCAGGTGGACTGGGTAAATAATACTGCCAGTTGACCCAAGGAAATGGAATTCATTGAATGTTTACAGGAGGGCTTTTTGGAACAGCTTGTGATGGAGCCCACGAGGGAACAGGCCATTCTGGACTTAGTGTTATGTGATGAGCCAGACTTGATTAAAGATCTTAAAGTAAGGGAGCACTTAGGAGGCAGTGATCATAATATGGTCGAATTCAATCTCCAATTTGAAAGAAAGAAGGTAGAATCAGATGTAAAGGTGTTACAGTTAAATAAAGGTAACTACAGGGGCATTGAGGAGGAACTGACGAAAATCGACTTGGAGCAGAGCCTAGTGGGAAAGACAGTAGAAAAGCAATGGCAGGAGTTTCTGGGAGTAATTGAGGACACAGTACAAAGGTTCATCCCAAAGAAAAGAAAGGTTATCAGAGGGGGGATTAGGCAGCCATGGTTGACAAAGGAAGTTAGGGAATGCATCAAAGCAGAAGAGGAAGCCTATAATGTGGCAAAGAGTAGTGGGAAGTCAGAAGATTGCGAAGGCTACAAAAACAAACAGAGGATAACAAAGAGATAGATAAGGAAAGAGAGGATCACATTTGAAGGTAGGCTAGCCAGTAACATTAGGAATGATAGTAAAAGTTTATTTAAATACATTAAAAACAAACGGGAGGCAAAAGTTGACATTGTGCCGCTCCAAAATGACGCTGGTAATTTTGTGATGGGAGACAAGGAAATAGCCGAGGAACTGAATAAGTACTTTGCGTCAGTCTTCACAGTAGAAGACATGAGTAATATCCCAACAATTCCGGAGAGTCAGGGGGCAGAGTTGAATATGGTAGCCATCACAAAGGAGAAAGTGCTAGAGAAACTAAGAGGTCTAAAAATTGATAATTCTCCGGGCCCAGATGGGCTACATCCTACAGTTCTAAAGGAGATAGCTGAAGAAATAGTGGAGGCGTTGGTGATGATGTTTCAAAAGTCACTGGAGTCAGGGAAAGTCCCAGAGGATTGGAAAATCGCTGTTGTAACCCCACTGTTCAAGAAGGGAACAAGGAAAAAGATGGAAAATTATAGGCCAATTAGCCTCACCTCGGTTGTTGGCAAGATTCTAGAATCCATTGTTAAGGATGAGATTTCTAAATTCTTGGAAGTGCATGGTCGGATTAGGACAAGTCAGCATGGATTTAGTAAGGGGAGGTCGTGCCTGACAAACCTGTTAGAGTTCTTTGAAGACATAACAAATAGGTTAGACCAAGGAGAGCCAATGGATGTTATCTATCTTGACTTCCAAAACGCCTTTGATAAGGTGCCTCACGGGAGACTGCTGAGTAAAATAAGGGCCCATGGTATTCGAGGCAAGGTACTAACATGGATTGACGATTGGCTGTCAGGCAGAAGGCAGAGAGTTGGGATAAAAGGTTCTTTTTCGGAATGGCAACCACAATGACGAGTGGTGTCCCGCAGGGTTCAGTGTTGGGGCCACAGCTGTTCTCTTTATAAATTAACGATCTAGAAGACGGGACTCGGGGCATTCTGGCTAAGTTTGCCGATGATACAAAGATAGGTGGAGGGGCAGGTAGTATGGAGGAGGTGGGGAGGCTTCGGAAAGATTTAGACAGTTTAGGAGAGTGGTCCAAGAAATGGCTGATGAAATTCAACGTGGGCATGTGCGAGGTCTTGCACTTTGGAAAAAAGGATAGAGGAGTGGACTATTTTCTAAACGGTGACAAAATTCATAATGCTGAACTGCAAAGGGACTTGGGAGTCCTAATCCAGGATTCTCTAAAGGTAAACTTGCAGGTTGAGTCCGTAATTAAGAAAGCAAATGCAATGTTGTCATTCATCTCAAGAGGCTTGGAATATAAAAGCAGGGATGTACTTCTGAAGCTTTATAAAGCATTAGTTAGGCCCCATTTAGAATACTGTGAGCAATTTTGGGCCCCACACCTCAGGAAGGACATACTGGCACTGGAGCGGGTCCAGCGGAGATTCACACGGATGATCCCAGGAATGGTAGGCCTAACATACGATGAATGTCTGAGGATCCTGGGATTATATTCATTGGAGTTTAGGAGGTTGAGGGGAAATCTAATAGAAACTTACAAGATAATGAATGGCTTAGATACGGTGGACGTAGGGAAGTTGTTTCCATTAGCAGGGGAGACTAGGACCCGGGGGCACAGCCTGAGAATAAAAGGGACTCACTTTAGAACAGAGATGAGGAGAAATTTCTTCAGCCAGAGAGTGGTGGGTCTGTGGAATTCATTGCCACAGAGGACGGTGGAGGTCGGGACTTTGAGTGTCTTTAAGACAGAAGTTGATAAATTCTTGATTTCTCGAGGAATTAAGGGCTATGGTGAGAGCAGGTAAATGGAGTTGAAATCAGCCATGATTGAATGGTGGAGTGGACTCGATGGGCCGAATGGCCTTACTTCCACTCCTATGTCTTATGGTCTTATGGTAAGAAAAACCTGTTAAAAGAAAAAATGTTAAGATAAAGAATTAATTAAGTTGTAAAAGTTATACAAGTTTGTGTTAAGCAAATCGTAAATTCAGTTCTGTGTTGTGATCAGAGCTAAGCATGCAGGTTGCAGTAATTCAATTTGAATTTTCAAACATTTTAAGTTTTAAAAGAACACTGTTAATACCTTTTAAATAATTTTGCCAAGTAGCAGAAATTGCCATTGGTCATAAATAGGCAAATAATTTTATTTAAAAAAAAAAAGATAGCCAAAGTATGAAAGCTAAAGAGTTAATTAGATTATGGAGACAATATTGTCAACATGAGAGGGATAAGATCATGTTTTTAAATTGGCAAGAAAATGCCCGTAAAATAGGGATTCCAATAAGTGAAAGGGGAACCAGAAAACTCTGGAGATCTTGAAAAAGGAGTGTGCATTCAAAAAACGCGCAAGTAAAGAGAGGGTGGACTCGAGAAAAAAAAATTAGCTACGTAGTTCAATGGCTGTCCTTGCATTGTCAGAAGCAGATGAGCACCTAGAAAATCGGACCATGTCGGGTAGAGTCCCGACTGCACCAGTAGCATTGTCTGCACTAATTCAGGAACCAGCAGGGTATCATAATTTATATCCAGTCACTGCTCCCCAGATTCAAATCATGTCAGCCTCTCCAGCCCCTTCGGTTGACAGCTTGCGTCCTAATTCAGCATCTTCACCGTCTGTTAGAGAAGGGGAGCTGTGTTCAACAAGCCTAGTTAGTGTCTATGACACGATCTCGGACGATGAGAGAGAGGCCTGATCATATCCAGAAACAATCACGCATACCACCTAGATCCCTTCAGACCGATATGGTAGGACAGAAAAGTATGAGAACAAAGAAAGAGGATGGGAATGGTTCTGAGAAGCTGGAGCTCCCTGTAGTCGCAGGGAAGGACGTCGAAGTCTTTGAAGAGCCAGAGGAATCCGCTAGAGCGCCCGCTAGTGAGACTCTGAGACAGTTGCCGATTCGGAAAATACCAAACCCTGATGCTGTAACGGCGGCCGCCCAGCCCACGATAGACGTTTATTTCCCATGGAGACCCAGTGAGATGATGGCTATTCTGGCTGCAATCCCAGACAGGAAGAAATCTCCTGCTGCTTTCGTGGATTATCTGAGAACTACCATTTCAGTTTATCAAGCTGATTCTAGGGACATCTGGGCCCTAGTCCAGCAGGGTTTAACCCCAGCAGAGTACAGCAATCATCTCAATCACTTGAATTATGCTAGCCATGCCGCGCTTCAGCAAGCCCATGCTTTGGACGATGATAGACGGGCACAAATCATGAATGCATTGAATGTCACATTACAAAAGCCCATAAACATTTCTGCTATCTTAGACCTCAAACCTAAAAAGACTGAAGAGCCAGAGGAATTTCTGGAACGTTTTAATGAAATCTACCGTGGGCAGTCAGGCAACTTGCCGTACCAAAATGGTCAGAATTCCCCTCACTATTGTGCTATGTTAATGCATTGCCTAGCACCTTCCGTGGCTGCTGCCGTGAAATGTAATAACATGAATTATTCAGAGAATGACCGTTCTCAGATGGCCAGGGCGGTCAGATGTTATTGGAAGGAGAGTGTAGGCCAGGAAGGATGCTCAGTTACAAACTAAAGATGCATGGCATTGAGGGTAAAGTGGTAGCATGGGTAGAGGATTGGTTAACTAACAGAAAGCAGAGAGTGGGGATAAATGGGTGTTTCTCTGGTTGGCAACCTGTAACTAGTGGGGTCCCTCAAGGGTCAGTGTTGGGCCCGCAGTTGTTCACAATTTACAGAGACGATTTGGAGTTGGGGACCAAGTGAAATGTGTCAAAGTTTGCAGACGACACTAAGATGAGTGGTAAAGCAAAAAGGGCAGAGGATACCGGAAGTCTGCAGAAGGATTTGGATCGGTTAGGTGAATGGGCTAGGGTCTGGCAGAAGGAATTCAATGTTGCCAAGTGTGAGGCTATCCATTTTGGGAGGAATAACAGCAGAATGGATTATTATTTAAACGGTAAGATGTTAAAACATGCTGCTCTGCAGAGGGACCTGGGTGTGTTGGTGCACGAGTCGCAAAAAGTTGGTGTGCAGGTGCAACAGGTGATTAAGAAGGCTAATCGAGTTTTGTCTTTCATTGCTAGAGGGATGGAGTTCAAGACTAGTGAGGTTATGCTGCAATTGTATAGGGTGTTGGTGAGGCCACATCTGGAGTATTGTGTTCAGTTTTGGTCTCCTTACCTGAGAAAGGACATATTGGCACTGGAGGGAGTGCAGAGGAGATTCAATAGGTTGATCCCAGAGTTGAGGGTATTAGATTATGATGAGAGATTGAGTAAACTGGGACTGTACTCATTGGAGTTTAGAACAATGCGGGGGGGGGGGGATCTAATTGAGACACATAAAATTATGAAGGGAATAGATAGGATAGATGTGGGCAGGTTGTTTCCACTGGTCGGGGAAAGCAGAACTAGGGGGCAGAGCCTCAAAATAAGGGGAGGTAGATTAAGGACGGAGTGTAGGAGGAACTTCTTCACCCAAAGGGTTGTTAATCTCTGGAATTCCTTGCAAAGTGAAGCAGTTGAGGCTCCTTCTTAAAACGTTTTTAAGAAAAAGATAGATGCCTTTCTAAAGATTAAAGGGATTCGGTGATATGGTGTACGGGCCGGAGAGTGGAGCTGAGTCCACAAAGATCAGCCATGACCTCAATAAATGGTGGAGCAGGCTCGAGGGGCCAGATGGCCTACTCCTGTTCCTAGTTCTTATGTTCTTATTAAGACTGAGTATGTAATGAAAAAGGATGATCTGAGACCCCAACCAGCGGCAGATACGGTGGCTTACCAGCTGGAACCCCAATATTGTGACCTTGGGTGGGGTAGGATATCAAACCCACCCAAATGGACCCTCAGCTCCTCTGTATGGCCCAACGTATGCACCAACAGCTTCACAACTGCCGCCCCCTCTGAGGGGCCATTGGTCTACTGGGAAAAGAGGACGAGGCAGATATAGAGGGAACAATGGAGAAGCCATGTCTTCGGTGCAATCAGAACTTCGACTCCCACAATCCGACCACACCCAGCATTTCTCGAGGTTTCAAGGACAGGTGTGCGAGTATCCTATTTCTGAACCTGTGACAGCCACTTATGAGAATAAGTCTGCGGATCATCAGTTTGTGGTGACTATTGGATTGTACTGTAACTTGTTGGCCCGAGATTTACTGTGTATCTTCCAGCTACAGCTAGAGTGCGGAGACGAAGGGGTAACGGTTCAATCATGGAGGATGAGACAACAGTGCTATATTTCTATCACTCCCCAGTGGTGGACGTTAGACATTGAACATTCACTGCACCACGTTACCCTGGTCTATGACAGAACCGAAAAAAACAGGGAGTTGGAGGACAAATACCGGCCGTTAATTGGGACCGAATGGCCAGTCAAGGTTGCAGCCACAGTCACGGGAAAAGAAGGTACAGCCGATTTTGTTACAATACCACCACATTTATGGCCACAGCCAGCTTCTGTGGGCCCTCATATTACACGTCAGGTCCACGACCAGTACCATGCCAAGGATCTGGGGCCTCTGGTAAGGAGGACAGTGGATCATTCAGGTCCAACAGAGTACGCACTTCAAGTCACGCCAGACGGCACTTACATAAAATATTTTGAGGTCCCTGAAACGATTAACACTCGACTACAGCAAACCCACAGCTCTGGAAGAATAGGTGATTCCTTATCTCGGTCGGCACGGGAATATCCCACCGGGGTTTAGTTAATGACGTACTGCAGGCCCTCCTTATGCCCGCGGATATTTCCGACCCCAGTTGACGTTGGTAATGAACAAGCAGATTGTGCAGCGTGGACAGCTGTGCAAATTCTGCAAGTGATGGTGCTTAAAATGTTAAGTCAGACTGAACATAAGAACATAAGAACTAGGAGCAGGAGCTAGCCCCTGGCCCCTCGTGCCTGCTCCACCATTCAATGAGATCATGGCTGATCTTTTGTGGACTCAGCTCCACTGTCCGGCCCGAACTCCATAACAATTAATCCCTTTATTCTTCAAAAAACTATCTAGGGCAGCACGGTAGCATTGTGGATAGCACAAGTGCTTCACAGCTCCAAGAGCCCACGTTCGATTCCCGGCTTGGATCACTGTCTGTGCGGAGTCTGCACATCCTCCCCGCGTGTGCATGGGTTTCCTCCGGGTGCTCTGGTTTCCTCCCACAGTCCAGAGATGTGCAGGTTAGGTGGATTGGCCATAATGAACTGCCTTTAGTGTCCAAAATTCAATGTTTTGTCAAAGCAATTCCACTATGCTACCGTGCTGCCCTTACCTTGTCCTTATACCCTCTGTGGGGTATTCCTGGAAGTTATTATATAAACATTTCCCCTTCGCTTTGTTAAATGAATTGGAAACATTGGAAAACTCCTGGTTCTATCTTTATCAAATGATATGACTGTGTTAATAAAACATAACCCATTTCAGTCAGTGGAGATGTGATATTGGCACCAATAAAACTCACACACCACAGCAGATATTGTCTGTTTCCCTCAGAGAGAGTCAATTGAAGAGTTTCCCGATTTCGTTACTTTGAGCTTCCCAGTAATGTGAAATGACAAATGTCCGGATCACACTGGAAGCAACACTTTGATACTAATTTACTGAAAAGAAAAGGCGGATGCACTATGATAGCGACATGTTTACTTTTGGTGTGAGTGAGAATATAAACAGCAGAGGTTGGTTTATGGGTTATGGGCCCAGCACGCTTCCGCTGCGCCACTCCGCTCCTTCGGTCCGCCGTGTTCGCAATTACTGCTCTGCGGCAGCCAGATAACTATTTTTTTAAACGAAAACGCAAGTGTTGTGAAGCTCACTTTGGCTGGACAATAACACGGAACTTCAGCACAGCTGTAACAGACAGAGAAAGACACACAGGAAAGCAGGAAGAGAATATCAGGACACACACACACAATGACACACAGCAGAGGTGCAGTGCAAACCAGCAAGATACTGAGATGGACAAACTGGTTATTTAGGAAAACGGGGTTTTCTGTTGCACAAAGATAGGCAATTAAATGTATTTCTGCTGTGTAACGGTGCTTTCTGCTGTGTAACTGAGCTCTCTGCTATGTAACTGCACACTCTGTTGTGTAACTGTGCTTTCTGCTGTGTAAATGTGCTCTCTGCTGTGTAACCGAGCTCTCTGCTGCGTAACTGTGCTCTCTGCTGCGTAACTGAGCTCTCTGCTGCGTAACTGCAATCTCTGCTGCGTAACTGAGCTCTCTGCTGTGTAACTGTGCTCTCTGCTGTGTAACTGAGCTCTCTGCTGCGTAACTGTGCTCTCTGCTGCGTAACTGAGCTCTCTGCTGCGTAACTGTGCTCTTTGCTGCGTAACTGAGCTCTCTGCTGTATAATTGTGCTCTCTGCTGTGCAACTGAGCTCTCTGCTGCGTAACTGTGCTCTCTGCTGCGTAACTGAGCTCTCTGCTGCGTAACTGTGCTCTCTGCTGCGTAACTGGGCTCTCTGCTGTGTAACTGTGCTCTCTGCTGTGTAACTGAGCTCTCTGCTGCGTAACTGTGCTCTCTGCTGCGGAACTGAGCTCTCTGCTGCAAAATTGTGCTCTCTGCTGTGTAACTGAGCTCTCTGCTGCGTAACTGTGCTCTCTGCTGCGTAACTGTGCTCTCTGCTGGGTAACTGCGCTCTCTGCTGCGTAACCGTGCTTTCTGCTGTGTAACTGAACTCTCTGCTGTGTAACTGAGCTCTCTGCCGAGTAACTGTGCTCTCTGCTGAGTAACTGAGCTCTCTGCTGTGTAACTGTGGTCTCTGCTGAGTAACTGCGCTCTCTGCTGTGTAACCGTGCTTTCTGCTGTGTAACTGTGCTCTCTGCTGTGTAACTGAGCTCTCTGCTGCGTAACTGTGCTCTCTGCTGAGTAACTGCGCTCTCTGCTGTGTAACAGTGCTTTATGCTGTGTAACTGAGCTCTCTGCTGAGTAACTGCGCTCTCTGCTGTGTAACTGTGCTCTCTGCTGTGTAACCGTCCTCTCTGCTGTGTAACTGAGCTCTCTGCTGTGTAACCGTGCTCTCTGCTGTGTAACTGTGCTCTCTGCTGTGTAACTGTGCTCTCTGCTGTGTAACTGAGCTCTCTGCTGTGTAACCGTGCTCTCTGCTGTGTAACTGTGCTCTATGCTGTGTAACTGAGCTCTCTGCTGAGTAACTGAGCTCTCTACTGTGTAACCGTGCTCTCTGCTGTGTAACCTTGCTCTCTGCTGTGTAACTGAGCTCTCTGCTGTGTAACTGTGCTCTCTGCTGCGTAACTGTGCTCTCTGCTGCGTCACTGTGCTCTCTGCTGAGTAACTGCGCTCTCTGCTGTGTAACTGAGCTCTCTACTGTGTAACTGTGCTCTCTGCTGCGTAACTGTGCTCTCTGCTGAGTAACTGTGCTCTCTGCTGTGTAACTGTGCTTTCTGCTGTCTGCTGTGTAACTGTGCTCTCTGCTGTGTAACCGTGCTTTCTGCTGTGTAAATGTGCTCTCTGCTGTGTAACTGAGCTCTCTGCTGCGTAACTGTGCTCTCTGCTGAGTAACTGCGCTCTCTGCTGTGTAACAGTGCTTTATGCTGTGTAACTGAGCTCTCTGCTGAGTAACTGCGCTCTCTGCTGTGTAACTGTGCTCTCTGCTGTGTAACCGTCCTCTCTGCTGTGTAACTGAGCTCTCTGCTGTGTAACCGTGCTCTCTGCTGTGTAACTGTGCTCTCTGCTGTGTAACTGTGCTCTCTGCTGTGTAACTGAGCTCTCTGCTGTGTAACCGTGCTCTCTGCTGTGTAACTGTGCTCTATGCTGTGTAACTGAGCTCTCTGCTGAGTAACTGAGCTCTCTGCTGTGTAACCGTGCTCTCTGCTGTGTAACCTTGCTCTCTGCTGTGTAACTGAGCTCTCTGCTGTGTAACTGTGCTCTCTGCTGCGTAACTGTGCTCTCTGCTGCGTCACTGTGCTCTCTGCTGAGTAACTGCGCTCTCTGCTGTGTAACTGAGCTCTCTACTGTGTAACTGTGCTCTCTGCTGCGTAACTGTGCTCTCTGCTGAGTAACTGCGCTCTCTACTGTGTAACTGCGCTCTCTGCTGAGTAATGCGCTCTCTGCTGTGTAACAGAGCTCTCTGCTGAGTAACTGTGCTCTCTGCTGTGTAACTGAGCTCTCTGCTGAGTAACTGCGCTCTCTGCTGTGTAACAGTGCTTTCTGCTGTGTAACTGAGCTCTCTGCTGAGTAACTGCGCTCTCTGCTGAGTAACTGCGCTCTCTGCTGTGTAACTGTGCTTTCTGCTGTGTATCTGAGCTCTCTGCTGAGTAACTATGCTGTCTGCTGTGTAACTGACCTCTCTGCTGAGTAACTGCGCTCTCTGCTATGTAACTGTGCTCTCTGATGTGTAACTGAGCTCTCTGCTGAGTAACTGTGCTCTCTGCTGTGTAACTGAGCTCTCTGCTGAGTAACTGCGCTCTCTGCTGTGTAACTGTGCTCTCTGCTGTGTAACTGAGCTCTCTGCTGAGTAACTGCGCTCTCTGCTGAGTAACTGCGCTCTCTGCTGTGTAACTGTGCTTTCTGCTGTGTAACTGAGCTCTCTGCTGAGTAACTGCGCTCTCTGCTGTGTAACTGTGCTCTCTGCTGTGTAACTGCGCTCTCTGCTGTATAATTGTGCTCTCTGCTGCCTCACTGTGCTCTCTGCTGAGTAACTGAGCGCTCTGCTGTGGAACTGAGCTTTCTGCTGTATAATTGTGCATTCTGCTGCGTAACTGTGCTCTCTGCTGCGTAACTGTGCTCTCTGCTGTGTAACTGTGCTCTCTGCTGTGTAACTGTGCCCTCTGCTGTGTAACTAAGCTCTCTGCTGTGTAACTGAGCTCTCTGCCGAGTAACTGTGCTCTCTGCTGAGTAACTGAGCTCTCTGCTGTGTAACTGTGCTCTCTGCTGCGTAACTGAGCTCTCTGCTGTGTAACTGTGCTCTCTGCTGTGTAACTGAGCTCTCTGCTGCGTAACTGTGCTCTCTGTTGCGTACCTGAGCTCTCTGTTGTATATTTGTGCTCTCTGCTGTGTAACTGAGCTCTCTGCTGCGTAACTGTGCTCTCTGCTGCGTAACTGTGCTCTCCGCTGAGTAACTGCGCTCTCTGCTGTGTAACAGTGCTTTCTGCTGTGTAACTGAGCTCTCTGCTGTGTAACTGAGCTCTCTGCTGAGTAACTGTACTCTCTGCTGAGTAACTGTGCTGTCTGCTGTGTAACTGTGCTGTCTGCTGTGTAACTGAGCTCTCTGCTGAGTAACAGCGCTCTCTGCTGTGTAACTGCGCTCTCTGCTGTGTAACCGTCCTCTCTGCTGTGTAACTGAGCTCTCTGCTGTGTAACCGTGCTCTCTGCTGTGTAACTGTGCTCTCTGCTGTGTAACTGTGCTCTCTGCTGTGTAACTGAGCTCTCTGCTGTGTAACCGTGCTCTCTGCTGTGTAACTGTGCTCTCTGCTGTGTAACTGAGCTCTCTGCTGAGTAACTGAGCTCCCTGCTGTGTAACCGTGCTCTCTGCTGTGTAACTGTGCTCTCTGCTTTGTAACTGAGCTCTCTGCTGTGTAACTGTGCTCTCTGCTGCGTAACTGTGCTTTCTGCTGCGTAACTGTGCTCTCTGCTGAGTAACTGCGCTCTCTGCTGTGTAACTGAGCTCTCTACTGTGTAACTGCGCTCTCTGCTGAGTAACTGCGCTCTCTGCTGTGTAACAGTGCTTTCTGCTGTGTAACTGAGCTCTCTGCTGAGTAACTGCGCTCTCTGCTGTGTAACTGTGCTTTCTGCTGTGTAACTGAGCTCTCTGCTGAGTAACTGCGCTCTCTGCTGAGTAACTGCGCTCCCTGCTGTGTAACTGTGCTTTCTGCTGTGTAACTGAGCTCTCTGCTGAGTAACTGCGCTCTCTGCTATGTAACTGTGCTCTCTGCTGTGTAACTGAGCTCTCTGCTGAGTAACTGTGCTCTCTGCTGTGTAACTGAGCTCTCTGCTGAGTAACTGCGCTCTCTGCTGTGTAACTGTGCTCTCTGCTGTGCAACTGAGCTCTTGCTGAGTAACTGCGCTCTCTGCTGAGTAACTGCGCTCTCTGCTGCGTAACTGTGCTCTCTGCTGTGTAACTGTGCTCTCTGCTGTGTAACTGTGCCCTCTGCTGTGTAACTAAGCACTCTGCTGTGTAACTGAGCTCTCTGCCGAGTAACTGTGCTCTCTGCTGAGTAACTGAGCTCTCTGCTGTGTAACTGTGCTCTCTGCTGCGTAACTGAGCTCTCTGCTGTGTAACTGTGCTCTCTGCTGTGTAACTGAGCTCTCTGCTGCGTAACTGTGCTCTCTGTTGCGTACCTGAGCTCTCTGTTGTATATTTGTGCTCTCTGCTGTGTAACTGAGCTCTCTGCTGCGTAACTGTGCTCTCTGCTGCGTAACTGTGCTCTCCGCTGAGTAACTGCGCTCTCTGCTGTGTAACAGTGCTTTCTGCTGTGTAACTGAGCTCTCTGCTGTGTAACTGAGCTCTCTGCTGAGTAACTGTACTCTCTGCTGAGTAACTGTGCTGTCTGCTGTGTAACTGTGCTGTCTGCTGTGTAACTGAGCTCTCTGCTGAGTAAGAGCGCTCTCTGCTGTGTAACTGCGCTCTCTGCTGTGTAACCGTCCTCTCTGCTGTGTAACTGAGCTCTCTGCTGTGTAACCGTGCTCTCTGCTGTGTAACTGTGCTCTCTGCTGTGTAACTGTGCTCTCTGCTGTGTAACTGAGCTCTCTGCTGTGTAACCGTGCTCTCTGCTGTGTAACTGTGCTCTCTGCTGTGTAACTGAGCTCTCTGCTGAGTAACTGAGCTCCCTGCTGTGTAACCGTGCTCTCTGCTGTGTAACTGTGCTCTCTGCTTTGTAACTGAGCTCTCTGCTGTGTAACTGTGCTCTCTGCTGCGTAACTGTGCTTTCTGCTGCGTAACTTTGCTCTCTGCTGAGTAACTGCGCTCTCTGCTGTGTAACTGAGCTCTCTACTGTGTAACTGCGCTCTCTGCTGAGTAACTGCGCTCTCTGCTGTGTAACAGTGCTTTCTGCTGTGTAACTGAGCTCTCTGCTGAGTAACTGCGCTCTCTGATGTGTAACTGTGCTTTCTGCTGTGTAACTGAGCTCTCTGCTGAGTAACTGCGCTCTCTGCTGAGTAACTGCGCTCCCTGCTGTGTAACTGTGCTTTCTGCTGTGTAACTGAGCTCTCTGCTGAGTAACTGCGCTCTCTGCTATGTAACTGTGCTCTCTGCTGTGTAACTGAGCTCTCTGCTGAGTAACTGTGCTCTCTGCTGTGTAACTGAGCTCTCTGCTGAGTAACTGCGCTCTCTGCTGTGTAACTGTGCTCTCTGCTGTGCAACTGAGCTCTTGCTGAGTAACTGCGCTCTCTGCTGAGTAACTGCGCTCTCTGCTGTGTAACTGTGCTTTCTGCTGTGTAACTGAGCTCTCTGCTGAGTAACTGCGCTCTCTGCTGTGTAACTGTGCTCTCTGGTGTGTAACTGCGCTCTCTGCTGTATAATTGAGCTCTCTGCTGCCTAACTGTGCTCTCTGCTGAGTAACTGAGCGCTCTGCTGTGTAACTGAGCTTTCTGCTGTACAATTGTGCATTCTGCTGCGTAACTGTGCTCTCTGCTGCGTAACTGTGCTCTCTGCTGCGTAACTGTGCTCTCTGCTGTGTAACTGTGCTCTCTGCTGTGTAACTGTGCTCTCTGCTGTGTAACTGTGCTCTCTGCTGAGTAACTGCGCTCTCTGCTGTGTAACTGTGCTCTCTGCTGAGTAACTGTGCTCTCTGCTGCGTAACTGTGCTCTCTGCTGTGTAACTGTGCTCTCTGCTGTGTAACTGTGCTCTCTACTGTGACACTGAGCTCTCTGCTGTGTAACTGTGCTTTCTGCTGTGTAACTGAGCTCTCTGCTGAGTAACTGCGCTCTCTGCTGAGTAACAGCGCTCTCTGCTGTGTAACTGTGCTTTCTGCTGTGTAACTGAGCTCTCTGCTGAGTAACTATGCTGTCTGCTGTGTAACTGAGCTCTCTGCTGAGTAACTGCGCTCTCTGCTATGTAACTGAGCTCTCTGCTGTGTAACTGAGCTCTCTGCTGAGTAACTGTGCTCTCTGCTGTGTAACTGAGCTCTCTGCTGAGTAACTGCGCTCTCTGCTGTGTAACTGTGCTCTCTGCTGTGTAACTGAGGTCTCTGCTGAGTAACTGCGCTCTCTGCTGAGTAACTGCGCTCTCTGCTGTGTAACTGCGCTCTCTGCTGTGTAACCGTCCTCTCTGCTGTGTAACTGAGCTCTCTGCTGTGTAACCGTGCTCTCTGCCGTGTAACTGTGCTCTCTGCTGTGTAACTGTGCTCTCTGCTGTGTAACTGAGCTCTCTGCTGTGTAACCGTGCTCTCTGCTGTGTAACTGTGCTCTCTGCTGTGTAACTGAGCTCTCTGCTGAGTAACTGAGCTCCCTGCTGTGTAACCGTGCTCTCTGCTGTGTAACTGTGCTCTCTGCTTTGTAACTGAGCTCTCTGCTGTGTAACTGTGCTCTCTGCTGCGTAACTGTGCTTTCTGCTGCGTAACTGTGCTCTCTGCTGAGTAACTGCGCTCTCTGCTGTGTAACTGAGCTCTCTACTGTGTAACTGCGCTCTCTGCTGAGTAACTGCGCTCTATGCTGTGTAACAGTGCTTTCTGCTGTGTAACTGAGCTCTCTGCTGAGTAACTGCGCTCTCTGCTGTGTAACTGTGCTTTCTGCTGTGTAACTGAGCTCTCTGCTGAGTAACTGCGCTCTCTGCTGAGTAACTGCGCTGCCTGCTGTGTAACTGTGCTTTCTGCTGTGTAACTGAGCTCTCTGCTGAGTAACTGCGCTCTCTGCTATGTAACTGTGCTCTCTGCTGTGTAACTGAGCTCTCTGCTGAGTAACTGTGCTCTCTGCTGTGTAACTGAGCTCTCTGCTGAGTAACTGCGCTCTCTGCTGTGTAACTGTGCTCTCTGCTGTGTAACTGAGCTCTCTGCTGAGTAACTGCGCTCTCTGCTGAGTAACTGCGCTCTCTGCTGTGTAACTGTGCTCTCTGCTGTGTAACTGAGCTCTCTGCTGAGTAACTGCGCTCTCTGCTGAGTAACTGCGCTCTCTGCTGTGTAACTGTGCTTTCTGCTGTGTAACTGAGCTCTCTGCTGAGTAACTGCGCTCTCTGCTGTGTAACTGTGCTCTCTGGTGTGTAACTGCGCTCTCTGCTGTATAATTGAGCTCTCTGCTGCCTAACTGTGCTCTCTGCTGAGTAACTGAGCGCTCTGCTGTGGAACTGAGCTTTCTGCTGTATAATTGTGCATTCTGCTGCGTAACTGTGCTATCTGCTGTGTAACTGTGCTCTCTGCTGCGTAACTGTGCTCTCTGCTGTGTAACTGTGCTCTCTGCTGTGTAACTGTGCTCTCTGCTGTGTAACTGTGCTCTCTGCTGAGTAACTGCGCTCTCTGCTGTGTAACTGTGCTCTCTGCTGAGTAACTGTGCTCTCTGCTGCGTAACTGTGCTCTCTGCTGTGTAACTGTGCTCTCTGCTGTGTAACTGTGCTCTCTGCTGTGACACTGAGCTCTCTGCTGTGTAACTGTGCTTTCTGCTGTGTAACTGAGCTCTCTGCTGAGTAACTGCGCTCTCTGCTGAGTAACTGCGCTCTCTGCTTTGTAACTGTGCTTTCTGCTGTGTAACTGAGCTCTCTGCTGAGTAACTATGCTGTCTGCTGTGTAACTGTGCTCTCTGCTGTGTAACTGCGCTCTCTGCTGTATGATTGTGCTCTCTGCTGTCTAATTGTGCTCTCTGCTGCCTAACTGTGCTCTCTGCTGAGTAACTGAGCGCTCTGCTGTGTCACTGAGCTTCCTGCTGTATAATTGTGCATTCTGCTGTGTAACTGAGCTCCCTGCTGTGTAACTGTGCTCTCTGCTATGTAACTGTGCCCTCTGCTGTGTAACTGTGCTGTCTGCTGCGTAACTGTGCTCTCTGCTGTGTAACTGAGCTCTCTGCTGAGTAACTGCGCTCGCTGCTGTATAATTGTGCTCTCTGCTGTTTAACTGTTCTCTCTGTCCTGCAACCGTGACTGTGCCGTTGACAGATCTTCACTGTGGTTGGGTCAAATCATTCCCTGTTGTGTAAATATGTTCCCAGTTGTGGAAATGTGATCCGCCATTACTGAGACGAAATTTCAATTCCAGATTTATCAAATCTTGTCATGAAAGATTAGTTCAGGCCTCTGGATTTCCAGTCCAGGGACAGAACCTTGTATTCCTGTTATCAAAACAGTTCGGTCAGCTCAACATTCTGAGATGGAAGCGCCCAATATGGGGCTTGAACCCAATATGAAACAATATAGGGCTTGAATCCACGACCGTGGGATTAAATGTCCGATGCTCTACCGACTGAGCTAGCCGGGCTGCTGTCAGAAATATTAGTATCCCTCTTCCTGAGGAGATTATAATTTGCTGAGCAGCGAACCTTGTGTCAAACCGTTTACTAAAATTCCGATTAATTCTTCGGTCACAGTCGCTGGGAGCAGGGCTCGAACCTGCTGGGGAAGTCCAACACCTTAACCACTCGACCATCGCAGCTCGGTTCAATAGGTCATTCATTAAACATTATAAAACATACAAAACATTATAAAACCGGCCAGGAATCACTGCAGGAAGTTCTTGCATTCCTGCGATGAACGGTGCCCCGGTTTTTTAGTGAGGAGCGGTTTAATCTACCTCACAAATGACCATTGGATTTGGAGAGAAGCCTTGAGAGACTCGAAAATCCAAGTTCCCGAAACGCACAATTTCACTGATTCAATTGTTTGCGGAAGAAAATCAGTTACATTGGAAATATCCTAGAAGTTCATTTTTGCTTTACATGGAACAGCACCGAACTTCCCAGTCCAGCTCCAAATTAAAGCAATTCAATCACAGAAACTGGCAGCACAGAAGGAGGCCTGTGCAGACCGAATGGTCACGTGACTACGTGTCACGCATCTAAAATGATCAGGTGTTCTCCCCGGATCGCGCTCAGAGCACAAGCCTGGAGCAGCGAATCAAACAGTAAATAAATTATTTTTTGTTACACGTCCTTGGTCGCCAGTCTTTGAGAGATCAGAATTTCTCCATGGTGTCAGGAGTGGGCAGTATGGCACAAGGGCTTCGCCACCTAAACCCGCTGCTGTCATAGAATCAGAGAATCCCTATTGTGCAAATGAAGACCATTCGGCACAACGAGTATGTACTGACCCTCCGAAAGCTCACACACCTGCCCTCTACTGGAATATTGGGTCCGATGGAGCAACTCTGGCCCCCATTCCAACCCCTGAAATCCGTCCCTCCCCTCTCATGAGTGGGGTGCAGGATTGGAGTGTCAGTGCAGACACGATGGGCCGAATAGCCTCCTTCTGCATTTTACTGGTTTCTATGGAAACAGATATGATCACAGTATTTATTCACATGGGATAAACATTGGCTCGCACGTCACTGGCGGTGGCCGCGTGGCCTAATGGATAAGGCGTCTGACTTCGATGAATCGAATGATGATATCAGAAGATTGCAGGTTCGAGTCCTGTCGCGGTCGTTTTATACAGAAATCCGGTGGAACTTGCTGACAGCCGATTTTTCCCTCCTCAGCTCATAGTTCCACCTTTCCATCCAAGCATTGCAGGGCTTTTTATGGAATATAATTCCTTCTAACATTGTTTTCATTCAATTCGCTCTCATCCTAGCATTTTGTTTATCCCCTGATGAATCCGCAGTATCTGTTTGACTTGGATCAAGTATAGAATAATATATTATGTATCAATCGGTTCAATACAATTCTGTGGAGGAAATTCTAATGTCGTCAGGAAGACAGACAGAGTCATAGAGTCATAGAAGTTGGCAGCATGGAAAAAGCCCTTCGGCCCAGCTTGTCAATGCCGCCCAGTTTCTTTCACTAAGCTAGACCCACTTGTCCGCATTTGGCCCATATCCCTCTATACCCACCCTGCCCATGTAACTGTCTAACTGATTTTTAAAAGACAAAATGATAACCGCCTCCACCACTGCCTCTGGCAGCCCGTTCCAGATGCTCCTCAGTACCTTATTTATGCTCCTCATTATTTCATAGACCTCTATGACATCATCCATAAGCCTCCTACGCTCCAGGAAAAAAAGTGCCAGCCTATCCAGCCTCTACCTTTCACTCAGACCATCAAGTCCTGGTAGCATCCTTGTAAGCCACTTCTGCACTCTTTCTAGTTTAACAATATCCTTCGGAAAATAGGGTGACCAGAACTGAACACAATATTCCATGTGTGGTCTTACCAATGTCTTGTGCAACTTGAACAAGACGTCCCAACTCTTGTATTCAACATTTTGAGCTTAAAACCTCGCATTCCGAATGCCTTCTTCACCACCCTATCCACCTGCGACACTACCTTCAAGGAGCTGTGAACCTGTACTCCTAGATCTGTTTGTTCTGTAATTCTCCCCAACTCGCTACTAGTAACTGATTAGGTCAATCCCTGATTTGAGCTACCAAAATACATCACCTCACATTTATCCAAATTAAACTCCATCTGCCATTCATCGGCCCACTGGCCCAAGATGTTTAATAATGAGCTGAATCAACTGTTTTTTGTTCAGAGGGATGAAAGATTATCTCACTGGATTGGGAATCCAGAGGCCTGAAATACTCTTTGGGACAGGGAATAAATCTCACCATTCAAATTCACTGATTCAATAGATTTTCAGAGGCGTTGAAAGGGTGGATGCTGAGAGGTTGTTTCTCCATGTGGGAGAGTCTAGGACCAGAGGGAATGATCTCAGAGTAAGGGGCCGCCCAATTAAATCAGAAATGATGAGTAATTTGTTCTCTCAGAGTATAGTGTATCTGTGGAAACATTGTTTCTAAGCGAATACTTGTCGAGGCTGGGGAAGTTAATATGTGCAAGATTAAATCAGTAAGGGAATCAAGGATTATGGGGATAAGGCGGGAAAGTGGGTTTGAAGATTATATCAGGTCAATCATAACCTCTTTGAATGGTGGAGCAGACAGGATGGGCCGAATGGGCCACTTCTGCTCCTCCGTCTTACAGTGTAATGAGGTCACCTGATGGACTTGTTTTCACGGCTGGGCGGCCGGTTCCGGAAAGACAAAATCTGCCAGCAGTGCCCCAGATGAAGCTGGCGTCTGTTTTGGAGCTTCTGAAGCCGCAAATTTTCATGGTGCCAAACTCCTGCCCAAAGCTGGTGTCGTGATTTAAATCGATTATCAGACAGAGGATTAGGAATATCGGTATAGAGATTGGTGCAAGAAGATTCACTCCTCAGGCCTGTTGAACTCCGAATCTAAACTCCATCCTAGTTCCGGATACACTGAATGAATCATCAGGTCACCCTCAATAAGTGGCCCAACGCGGAGACGCAGGAAATTGATCATCGAGGAGGATGGATACAAACCCGCAGATGCAAAGCACAATGGATTAGCAGCGCATCACCGTCACCTCTCGGCCAACTCGCCAAATGACCTGACTTCACCAAACCACCTCATGGACCTTTAACATCTGCAACAACTAACGGAAGAAGGTTGTATTTGTCCATTGGTCCAGATGTGCAGCCAGTTGTGAAATGTTGGAAATATAGTCTCTGTCAGCAAATTACATTTCCAACATATCAGCTGAAGGATTGTTCTGAACGGACTGATGGGAAACACTTCAACACCATTGGAGTGGGCACGTGAGCAATAGGTCAGAAGGTGAGAGCATTGAGGGATAACTCACAGACTGTATCAGAGAGAGACCTCTCCTGTGGAAATGTGTTCTCTGCTGTGTTACTGTGTTCTCTGCTGTGAAACTGTGCTCTCTGCTGTGGGACTGTGCTCTCTGCTGTGGGACTGTGTTCTCTGCTGTGGGACTGTGTTCTCTGCCGTGAACTGTGCGCTCTGCTGAGAAACTGCAATCTCTCCAGTGGAAATGTACTCTCTGCTGTGAAACTGCTCTCTGCTGAGGAAACGTGGACCAGATGTGATGCAGCTGAGGATGCTGAGTGATGTAACGTGGACATGGTGAAGTTACTGGCCAGAAATTTCCGAATTCTATTTTTGCTTTTAATGGACAGCTACAATCCACGTGTTTATTCTCGGACACAACAATGAATAAAAATGAATCAGTGCTGAGCAGATTCTAACATCCCACACCTCCAGTTTGTTCTTATTGAGAACCCCGTCCTCGATGGAAGCTTTTGCTCTCCGAATCAGACCACCGCCTCCTGGGAATACAGCAGTGATACCTCCAAGATCTGATCAGTAACAGAATCACAGAATAATACAGTGTCCCCTTGTGACTGAGGGGAACAGGTGCTCCCTATCCGCCCTGTCTATACCTATCATAATCTTGTAGACCTCGATCAGTTCACCCCTCAGTCATCTCTGTCCCTGCGTGAGAGAGAAAACAAGCCTATCCAACCTCTCTTCATATCCTAACTGTTCCATCCCAAGCAACATCCTGCTGAATCACCTCTGCACCCCATCCAGTGCAGTCACATATTTCCTATAATGTGGTGACCAGAATTGCACACGGTACTCCAGCTGTGGCCTCACCAACATTCTATACAACTCCACCATGACCTCTCTGCTTTTGTAATCCATGCCCCGATTGATAAAGACAAATATCTCAAATGTCTTTTCCACCACCCTATTAACCTGCCCGTCTGCCTTCAGAGATCTCTGGACAAACACTCCAAGGTCCGTTTGTTCCTCAGGACTTCCCAGTGTCAGGCCATTCACATTAATCCTATAATAATAATATTATATTCTTTATTGTCACAAATAGGATTATATTAACACTGCAATGAAGTTATTGCGAAAACCCCCTACCAAATGATCACATCTAAGTTTTCAGCGTTAAATTCCATCAGCCACTTTTCTGCCCATTTGACCATCCCGTCTGTATCTTCCTGTAACTCAAGACACTCAACCGGACTGTGAGCTTGAAACTCAGTGAAAGGATTTCACCCCCCTCTCGGAATCTGATCACCAGCTCAATCCCAACATTCAGCTTGGGTGGGCAGACAAGACAACGTCCTTCCCGCAGCTCTCCCAGCACAGACTGGATAATATCCCAAACTCGTATCCTGCTAGTGTCACATTGCTCCACCACCTTGTTCTCTTCACAAAACGCCAGGAATCTCAGACCAATTCTTCAGACCTTTGATTCGCTCTTCAAACAACATCTTGTCCCTGATTAAGTTCATCCTGGGAAGAGGTGCTCGGTATTCCGAGTTTCTCTGCAGCATCCGGTTGCTGTTGATGAACCAAAAGAGGCCTCACGCCTGAAAGAAAGCCTCTCTCACAGCCCTGTGAGCATGTCTCCATTAGACGGTGCAGTCAATACCTGCAGGGTAGATAACAATGGAGAGAAGTGTGAGCAATTTCAGCGTCACAATTCTCTGGACACAGAGCATTCAAAATATTATATTATTGAAAATACTGAACTGATCCTCTGGGAGCAGGACTCAAGTCAAAGGGGAAAATCCAGTGGGTTTCTAGTGGAAAGATTTAACAACTGGATGATGGCAGCTGAAATCAGTACTTGCGTTACAATCTCTGTAGATATTCTACTGAATTTAACCCTGCAAAAGGCATATTTTCCGACTAGAAATCCAACACATTTCCCCCTGTTGTGGAGGAAGTTCTCAATCGCACAGGTGGTCAAACGGAATAAGGCTGGGCTGGGACTTGAGTCCAGATTTTTCTTTAGGGAACAGACACTTTAACGGATTAAGCTACAGAGTCTGAGGATGTTCAGCTAATCACAAGGGAATGCTGGAAATACTGTACGGATCTGTAGTATCTGTGAAAAGAGAAATAGTTACCATTTCAGATCCTGACCTTTCGTTGGAACGACCTGTTCCTCTCTCCACAGAAGCTGCCGGATCAGCTGAATATTTCCAGCATTTTCTGTCTTTGTTTCAGATTTGCAGCATCCGCAGTATTTTGCTTTTGGGCTAAAGGACAATGAGTTGCCTTTCCTGCTCTGAGGGTTATTGAAGGTTTATCTGGCTTTGATTGTCGCTGATTCGGCAAAACATTTACAATCTATCATTAATTGACCGTGAGAATGGGCGGTGAGGGGATTCTGGAACCGCTGGACGTCCATATGGTGTATGTACACACACAGTGCTGTTAGGGAGGGGTACCAGGTTTGGATGTTGCCTCGCGGAGGAAAAGTCACTTTCAGTAGTGGGTTTCGAGCCCTGACCTCCAGAGGGGACTGCGACCTGAACTCGGCCATCCTGACGTATTTGAAAGGTTAGGTGCGTTTGGGCCGAAATCGGGTGCTCTTTCCGAGGGTCGGTACCGGTTCCATGGGCCGAATGGCCTCCTTCTGCACTGGAGGCAATCTATGATTACTTAAACAGGGTGAAAATGACAGCATCAGGACACAGGTACGAGTTAAGGTCTCAGGCCAGAGTAAGTGTCCTATGTAATGACACATAGAATGTACATTTATTGTGGACTGGTGCCATCTCCTGGCTGAACAGGAGCCGTGCGACACGGACACTTTCATTCAGGAGCATTTTAAATTGGAGTGAAATAACTTACGCAAAGTAAGTACTTGATACGAAACAGTTAATCAAACTGATCTAAAGAACCAAAAGGACACGTCTATAGTCAGTGAGCGATGGTGGTATAGTGGTGAGCATAGCTGCCTTCCAAGTAGTTGACCCGGATTCGATTCCCGGCCATCGCAATAATAAATTGGGAATTTTTGCGCCTCTTCCTGAGTTTCAAACTGAGGAAGAGAAAGTTTCTCACTCAGAATTTATACGCAAATACAGCGGGGAATGAAATAAGTACTTATCGTTTTTTAACGTGGTTTCAATGAGGACAGTGTTTGACTATCCCCCCGCCCCCCCCCCCCCCGCCACCCCCCCCCCCCCCCGCCCCCCGCGCCAGCCTTCAAACAAAAGTTAAAAATAACAGCATTTTTACTTCATCTTTGATGCACGATCAATTGCACAAATACTAAAGTTGTGGACAACTGTGGCTTTATTACAGTCAGATGCGAGGCCTCCTGCTGCAGCTGGCGAAATGGCAGGGCACTGGAGGGCATGCATATTTATCCAGTTCTCACTGGGCGGAGCCAGTCGGCAGGAGCTACCGGCGAACCTGTAGTGCAGGTCCTATCTTACATCTCCTATTACAGTGGATCACCACATTCACCCTCTGTTAAAAATGAGTCCGGCGGGGGTGACATGAAAGTATATACAATTATTGGAATTATGTACAGTGGTAGGGAAAGAAAAGTCCATGTTGACGGTCCGGAGTCCGTCAAAGGCTCAGCCGGTCCAGTGCTTTGGTGCTTCGTTGGGATCGGCGTAATGGTGGCGACGAAGTCGGTGCTGGCGGTGGTGGAGGTGGCACCGATGGCGGTGGTGGCGGTGCTGATGCTGGCCAGTCATCGGGGAACTCCGGGAGCGTGCAGAAGTCCTCTTCGTCCTCTTGTGCGGAAAAGGTGAGGGGGTCTGGTGGGTCAATATTGGCGGCGCGGTGAGAGGTGGGGGGGGGGGGCGGGGAGGCGCATTGGTGGGGGGGGGGGTATTGGGGTGGAACTTGACGGTGCCAGGTCCCTGAGTGAGACAGTATCTTGGCGGCCGTCGGGAAACTCAACGTCGGCATATTGAGGGTTGGCGTGAAGCAGGTGAACCCTGTCCACCAAGGGGTCCGCCTTGTGGAGTCGGAGGTGCCTACGGAGAAGGACCAGTCCTGGAGCAGCGAGCCAAGTAGGGTGCGACACACCAGATGTGGACTTCCTGGGGAAGGTAAAAACACGTTCATGGGGTGTGTTATTAGTGGTGGTGCACAATAGTGACCGGATGGAGTGCAGAGTGTCAAAGAGGACCTCCTGCCAGCGAGAGGCTGGGAGGTTCCTGGACCATAGGGCCAGCGGGACGGCCCTCAAACTGTCCCATTCACCTGTTCTACTTGCCCGTTTCCCCGGGGGTTGTAGCTGGTCATCCTACCGGAGGCTATACCCCTGCTGAGCAGGACGTGACGCAGCTCATCGCTCATGAATGAGGATCCCCTGTCACTGTGGATGTAGGCAGGGAAACCGAACAGCGAAGATGGTGCTGAGGGCCTTGATGACGGTGGCAGACGTCATATCGGGGCATGGGATGGTGAAGGGGAATCTGGAGTACGCATCGATCACACTGAGAATATGGTGTTATGGTCGGTGGAGGGGAGGGGCCCTTTGAAATCCACCCTGAGGCGTTCAAATGAGTGGGAAGCCTTCACCAGGCGTGCACAGTCTGGCCGGTAGAAGTGCGGCTTGCACTCCGCACAGACCTGGCAGACCCTGGTCACTGTCCTTACTTCCTCGACGGAGTAGGGCAGATTGTGAGCTTTGACCAGATGGTACAATCGGGTGACCTCCGGGTGACAAAGGCTGTTGTGTAGGGCCCAGAGTTGGTCCTCATGTGCGCTGGCACATGTACCTCGGGAGAGGGCGTCTGGAGGCTCGTTGAGTTTACCGGGGCGATACAAGATCTCGTAATTATAGGTGGAGAGCTCGATTCTCCACCGCAAGATTTTATCATTTTTGATCTTGCCCCGCTGTGTGTTATTGAACAATAAGGCTACCGACCGTTGGTCCGTAAGGAGAGTGAATCTCTTACCTGCCAGGTAATGCCTCCAATGCCGCTTCAAACAGCTTCAACGATAGCTTGAGCCTCCTTCTCGACGGATGAGTGTCGAATTTCAGAGGAATGAAGGGTGCGGGGAAAGAATGCCACGGGTCTGCCTGCCTGGTTAAGGGTGGCAGCCAGGGCGACGTCTGAAGTGTCGCTTTCTACTTGGAAAAGCAGTGACTCATCCACTGCGCGCAACCCAGCCTTGGCGATGTCTGCTCTGATGCGGACGAAAGCATGTTGTGTCTCGGCCGCAACGGGGAATTGGATGGACTGAATGAGTGGGCGGGCCTTGTCGGCATAGTTTGGGACCCACTGAGCGTGGTAGGAAAAGAAGCCCTGGCAGTGTTTGAGGGCCTTGGGGAAGTTCCATGAAGGGGCGCATGCGCTCGGGGTCGGGCCCGAGAAGACCATTTTGGACTACATAGCCGAGAATGGCTAACCGGGTCATGCTGAACACACACTTCTCTTTGTTGTAGGTCAGGTTGAGATGGGTGGCAGTGCGGAGGAATTTATCGAGGTTGGCATCGTGGTCCTGCTGGTCATGGCCGCAGATGGTGACATTTTATAAGTACGGAAAGGTGGCCCACAAACCGTACTGGTCGACCACTTGGTCCATCTCTTTTTGGAAGACCGAGATCCCATTTGTGATACTGAACCCTAAGGAAGTGGTTGAGGCGACTGTCCCCCTCGAGGGCAGTGTATGGCCGGTCCGACTTCCAGGTGGGGAGCTGTAGGAAGCAGCCATCCGGTGAAATGGAAAACACCAGCCTCCTCCGCAGCTCCGCATCTCCGGCAACCTTGGCGCCAATTGGAAAACCTTCAAGCAAAAGTTCCTCCTGTACATCGAGGCATCCGACCTCGAAGCAGCATCGGATGCCAGGAAGGTCACATTATTTCTCTCCACCGTGGGGGACCACGCCATCCACATCTACAACTCCCTTACGTTCGCTGCCGGCGAAGACAAAACAAAATTCAAAACAGTCCTGCTGAAGTTTGACAGCCACTGCGACACTGAGGTGAATGAGAGCTTTGAATGGTACTTTTTCCAGCAGAGGCTTCAGGGTAAGAACGAACCTTTTCAGTCCTTCGTGACCCATCTCCGCATCCTAGCGCAGTCATGTAACTATGACTCGATGGTTAATTCCATGATCCGGGATCAGATCGTTTTCGGGGTCCACTCCGATTCCATTCGGCAGCAGCTCCTGAAAGTCAAACAGTTGACCCTCTCAGTTGCTATCGAGACATGCGTTATCCATGAGCATGCTAAGAATCGTTACTCCCACATCAGGGCGGCAGAAACTGCAAAACTGGCCTCCCACGAGGCGGAACGGGTGCAGGCCATTGTTCAAATGCAGGGCCTGAGCATCGAGGAGAGTGGTCACTTTGTGCGCTTTTCCCAGGTCCCTGCGCAGGTGCGCCATGACCGAGTGGACGATGAGGCCGAAAACACGACTGCACAGGTGCGTACGTCGACCGACCGTACTGCGCATGCGCGATGGCGCACGGAATGCCCTGCCATCGGCGTCATGACATCTCCGAATTGTGGCTCCACCCACTTAAAGCGGAAATGTCCGGCAAAAGTACGCCGGTGTCTACAGTGTGGCAAGCTTGGCCACTATGCAGCCCTTTGCAGATCTGCTCCACCGCTCAGCAGCCAGCGATCCCAGCTGCGGCGCAGAAGTGTCCGCTCAATACAACAAGGCATGCCAGATTCCGATCCCGACAGCCCAACAGACCCTGATGCTGAGTGCGTCAGGTCCCCATACCGGGTGGGCATCATAACTACACATGCACTGCCTTCCACCACAACGAGAAACGCCTCTCGATCCTCAGTTTGGATCGACGGGTGGTGTGCTGTCCACACAATTAATGAAATGAAAACGAAATGAAATGAAATGAGACAAGGCTTGCACCCGATTCAAACTTCACACCGGCGCATCAGCGAACCTCATCTCAAAATCCGGCCTCGACACCATGCGCGCCAGACCAAGCATTATTCCACCGGCATGCCAGTTCCTTGACTACAATGGCAATGCCATAGCTGCCAGTGGTTCCTGTCAACTTGGGGTATCCAACAAGGCGACACGGCAACACTGTGGTTTGAAATCGTCGGGCCTGGCAGAGCGTCCCTGCTCGGTGCTCGAGCTCCTGAACCTGGTTCAGCGAGTCCACGCCACGTCATCATCACCGGCGACGGCCTCGCCAGCAAGTTGCAAGCCTATTTATATTCTCACTCACACCAAACGGAAACAAGTCGCTATTTGTCAGCAGCACACCTGCCTTCTTCTTTATTAGTAGCAAAGTTTTGCTTTCCGTCTGATCCGCTCCTTGTTTTTCAGCTAACCACAGTACAGTCTGTGAACTTGTCTGTGAGAGCAGCACGGGAAGCAACTGTGGAGAGAGATTGCAGTCGCCAGAATGCAACTCTCCAAATGGACACATCACGTCGTTCAGATCTTAGACTTTCAATACCTTCGTCTGAGGAACAGGTGGAGCGGGAAATCGGACCTTGTTGATTAGAGCAAACTGATCAATGCAGCAATGAGAAGCTCCTGAACCACCAGCGGTTTGGACAAGGATGGCACTCAGCTGCAGGAATCTGGCAGGGGTTCAAAAGTAGGAAGAGCATATCTTGTTTGAAATGAAATAACGATGAAGATAGACTTTAAGTCGATTTGTGCACGGATCTTAGTTTCGACGACGACGCATCAGAATGGCCGAGCGGTCTAAGGCGCTGCGTTCAGAGCGCAGTCTTTTCTGGAGGCGTGGGTTCGAATCTCACTCCTGATGTTGCCTTTTACTCCACGAGGTTAAATTTCTCCAGCCAGATTTTCAACCTCAGGAAGATCCAATACCTCCCTATCAATGGAAAAGCGTTGGTCTCAGGACATGAGATTTCTGCTTAAATATGCACAGCAAGACCCCACCGGCAAAAGCCCAGTTCATGACTGGATAATCTGCTTCAGTGACTCTGGTTGAGGAATTAATATTGATGCCAAGAGAAGGGTAAAATTCAACAAAGAACAAAGAAATGTACAGCACAGGAACAGGCCCTTCGGCCCTCCAAGCCCGTGCCGACCATACTGCCCGACTGAACTACAATCTTCTACACTTCCTGGGTCCGTATCCTTCTATTCCCATCCTTTTCATATATTTGTCAAGATGCCCCTTAAATGTCCCTATCGTCCCTGCTTCCACCACCTCCTCCGGTAGCGAGTTCCAGGCACCCACTACCCTCTGCGTAAAAAACTTGCCTCGTACATCTACTCTAAACCTTGCCCCTCTCACCTTAAACCTATGCCCCCTAGTAATTGACCCCTCTACCCTGGAGAAAAGCCTCTGACTATCCACTCTGTCTATGCCCCTCATAATTTTGTATACCTCTATCAGGTCGCCCCTCAACCTCCTTCGTTCCAGTGAGAACAAACCGAGTTTATTCAATCGCTCCTCATAGCTCATGCCCTCCATACCAGGCAACATTCTGGTAAACCTCTTCTGCACCCTCTCTAAAGCCTCCACATCCTTCTGGTAGTGTGGCGACCAGAATTGAACACTATACTCCAAGTGTGGCCTAACTAAGGTTCTATACAGCTGCAACATGACTTGCCAATTCTTATACTCAATGCCCCGGCCAATGAAGGCAAGCATGCCGTATGCCTTCTTGACTACCTTCTCCACCTGTGTTGCCCCTTTCAATGACCTGTGGACCTGTACTCCTAGATCTCTTTGACTTTCAATACTCTTGAGGGTTCAACCATTCACTGTATATTCCCTACCTGCATTAGACCTTCCAAAATGCATTACCTCACATTTGTCCGGATTAAACTCCATCTGCCATCTCTCCGCCCAAGTCTCCAGACAATCTAAATCCTGCTGTATCCTCAGACAGTCCTCATCGCTATCCGCAATTCCACCAACCTTTGTGTCGTCTGCAAACTTACTAATTAGACCAGTTACATTTTCCTCCAAATCATTTATATATACTACAAAGAGCAAAGGTCCCAGCAGTGATCCCTGTGGAACACCGCTGGTCACAGCCCTCCAATTAGAAAAGAATCCCTCCATTGCTACTCTCTGCCTTCTATGGCCTAGCCAGTTCTGTGTCCACCTTGCCAGCTCACCCCTGATCCCGTGTGACTTCACCTTTTGTACTAGTCTACCATGAGGGACCTTGTCAAAGGCCTTACTGAAGTCCATATAGACAACATCTACTGCCCTACCTGCATCAATCATCTTAGTGACCTCCTCGAAAAACTCTATCAAGTTAGTGAGACACGACCTCCCCTTCACAAAACCGTGCTGCCTCTCACTAATACGTCCATTTGCTTCCAAATGGGAGTAGATCCTGTCTCGAAGAATTCTCTCCAGTAATTTCCCTACCACTGAAGTAAGGCTCACCGGCCTGTAGTTCCCGGGATTATCCTTGCTACCCTTCTTAAACAGAGGAACAACATTGGCTAGTCTCCAGTCCTCCGGGACATCCCCTGAAGACAGCGAGGATCCAAAGATTTCTGTCAAGGCCTCAGCAATTTCCTCTCCAGCCTCCTTCAGCATTCTGGGGTAGATCCCATCTAGCCCTGGGGACTTATCTACCTTAATATTTTTGAAGACACCCAACAACTCGTCTTTTTGGATCACAATGTGACCCAGGCTATCTACACCCCCTTCTCCAGACTCAACATCTACCAATTCCTTCTCTTTGGTGAATACTGATGCAAAGTATTCATTTAGTACCTCGCCCATTTCCTCTGGCTCCACAGATAGATTCCCTTGCCTATCCTTCAGTGGGCCAACCCTTTCCCTGGCTACCCTCTTGCTTTTTATGTACGTGTAAAAAGCCTTGGGATTTTCCTTAACCCTATTTGCCAATGACTTTTCGTGACCCCTTCTAGCCCTCCTGACTCCTTGCTTAAGTTCCTTCCTACTTTCCTTATATGCCACATAGAAGAGAATTCGTCTTCTCTTGTAAATAGTCTGGCAGGTTGGATTGTTCACATCCGTCCAAGTGGGGAAGTTGGGGACTCGGTTTCTATTGTGATTCATTGCTCGAGAAAGCTTTATTTCCTTATTGGCCCCCTGTGAGTTATTACTGGATATCATTATATATCTATATTGCCCCTCTATGGGGTACTGCTGGATAACGTTTCCCGAGCAGCTTTGACTAAGGGTCATCTGGACTCGAAACGTCAGCTCATTTCTCTCCCTCCAGATGCTGTCAGATATGCTGAGACTTTGAAGCATTTTCTCTATGGTTCCCTGTGTGTGAGCTTTACAATGTTGTAATGTGTCATGCTGTCTCTATCATTCTTGGGACTAATGTCGGGATGAGACTGCAAGAAGGTTTCTGATAGGTATTTGCTGCAAAGCAAACAGGAACGTGTGTTATATGTTTATTTTTGGCGTGAGGGAGAATGTAAATAGCAGAGAATACCCTCGATTCCTCGACCTCGGGCTAATAGCCCTGCACGCTTCCGCTGCGCACTCTGCTCCTTAAACCAGGAGCTACAACATTACTGCCCTGCGGTAACCACACAACTATTCACTGCCTCATTTTTTTCTTTCAACAAGAACACACGTTTGAGCACACTGATTCTGGTCAGCATAGTTCAGACAATTCAGTTTCGTGCTGAATGGTTGTTCTGTGAAGGTGATGTGATTTCTTCTGTGACGTTGTTCTGATGGGAAAGTGGGGAGTGACTGGAATCACCTTTAAAAAATGAAGTACGGGGCGGCAGTTTCATCTCTCTGGGAACATTGATCACGCTGTTACAGACTTCCTCAAACTTTGCCTCAAATCCGACCACAAAAGTGATAAGCACCGAGCAGAGTGGCGCAGCGGAAGCGTGCTGGGCCTATAACGCAGATGTCGATGGATCGAAACCATTCTCTGGTATTCATATTCTCAATCACACCAAACAAAAACAAGTTGCTATTTGTCAACAGCACATCTGCCTTTTTCTTTATTAGTACCAAAGTTTTGCTTTCAGTCTGATCCGCTCTTTGACACCTGTTCTTCAGCGAGCCACAGTACAGTCGAGGTGACTAAGTTGAATTCTCCCAGAACACTCTTCTGCCGCCTCCACTGGATGAACGTTCACCTGATTGGACACTGGAGGGGTTCTTCGGCTACTTGTCTGTGAAAGCAGCACCGGAAGCAGCTGTGGAAAGAGATTGCAGTTTCCAGAACGCAACTCTCCAATTGGGTACTTCACGTCCTCAGATGTTAGACTTTCAATACCTTCGTCTGAGGAACAGGGAGAGCGGAAAATCGGACCTTCTTGATTAGAGAAAACTGATCAATGCAGCAATGAGAAGCTCCTTAAACACCAGCGGTTTGGACAAGAATGGCACTCAGATACAGGACTCTGGCTGGGGTTCAAAAGTAGGGAAAGCATGTCTTGTTTGAAATGTAATAAAGATGAAGACAGACTTTATTCGATTTGTGCACGGATCTTAATTCCTGCGTCAATGCATCTGGATGGCCGAGCGGTCTGAGGCGCAGCGTTCAGGTCGCAGTCTTTTCTGGAGGCGTGGGTTCAAATCGCACTCCTGATATTGTCTTTCACTCCACGAGGTTAAATTTCTCCAGCAAGATTTTCAAACTCAGGAAGATCCAATACCTCCCTTTCAATGAAAAAGCGTTGGTCTCAGGACATGAGATTCCCGCTTAAATACGCACAGCAAGACCCCACCGGCAATTTCATGTCTCGATAATCTGCTTCAGTGACTCAGGTTGAGGAATTAATATTGATCCCAAGAGAAGGGTAAAAGTCGTCTTCATCTTGTAAATAGTCTTGCAGGTTGGATTGTTCACATCCGTCCAAGAGGGGAAGTTGGGGACTCGGTTTCTATTGTGATTCATTGCTCGATAAAGCTTTATTTCCTTATTGGCCCCCTGTGAGTTATTACTGGATATCGTTCTATATCTATATTGCCCCTCTATGGGGTACTACTGGATAACGTTTCCGGTGCAGCTTTGACTCAGGGTCACCTGGACACGAAACGTCAGCTCATTTCTCTCCCTCCAGATGCTGTCAGATCTGCTGAGACTTTAAAGCATTTTCTCTGTGGTTCCCTATGTGTGAGCTTTACAATGTTGTAATGTGTCATGCTGTCTCTTTCATTCTTGGGACTAATATCGGGATGAGACTGCAAGAAAGTTTCTGATAGGTATTTGCTGCAAAGCAAACAGGAACGTGTGTTATGTTTACTTTTGGCGTGAGGGAGAATGCAAATAGCAGAGAATACCCTCGATTCCTCGACCTCGGGCGAATGGTCCAGCACGATTCCGCTGCGGCACTCTGCTCCATAAACCAGGAGCTACAACATCACTGCCCTGCGGTAGCCATACAATTATTCACTGCCTCATTTTTTTGTTTCAACAAGAACACACGTTTGAGCACACTGATTCTGGTCAGCATAGTTCAGATAATTTACTTTCGTGCTGAATGGTTGTTATGTGAAGGTGATGTGATTTCTTCTGTGCCGTTGTTCTGTTGGGAAAGTGGGGAGTGACTGGAATCACCTTCATAAGATGAAGTTCGGGGCGGCAGTTTCATCTCTCTGGGAACATTGATCACGCAGTTACAGACTTCCTCAAACTTTACCTCAATACCGACCACAAAAATAACGAGCACCGAGCAGAGTGGCGCAGCGGAAGCGTGCTCGTATGGATCGAAAACATCCTCTGTTTTTCATGTTCTCCTTCCTCAGGTGAATGCAGAGGTCTGTTCCAGAAACACAGATATAGACAAATTCAAAGATACAAAACTTTTGTCTATATCTGTGCTTCTGGAACAGACCTCTTCATTCACCCGAGGAAGGAGCAGCGCTCCGAAAGCTAGTGACATCGAAACAAACCCGTTGGACTTTAACCTGGAGTTGTAAGACTTCGAACTGTGCTCACCCCAGTCCAACGCCGGCATCTCCACATCATTCACATTCTCAATCACACCAAACGGAAACAAGTTGCTATTTGTCAGCAGCACATCTGCCTTTTTCTTTATTGGTACCAAAGTATTGCTTTCAATCTGATCCACTCTTTGACACCTGTTCTTCAGCTAGCCACAGTACAGTCGAGGTGACTAAGTTGAATTCTCCCAGAACACTCTTCTCCCGCCTCTACTGGATGAACGTTCACCTGATTGGACACTGGAGGGGTTCTTCGGCTACTTGTCTGTGAGAGCAGCACCGGAAGCAGCTGTGGAGAGAGATTGCAGTCGCCAGAATGCAACTCTCCAATTGGATACTTCACATCGCTCAGATCCTAGACTTTCAATACATTCGTCTGAGGAACAGGTAGAGCGGGAAATCGGACCTTATTGATTAGAGCAAACTGATCAATGCAGCAATGAGAAGCTCCTTAACCTCCAGCGGTTTGGACAAGGATGTCACTCAGATACAGGACTCAGGCTGGGGTTCAAAAGTAGGAAAAGCATATCTTGTTTGAAATGAAATGACGATGAAGATTGAATTTAAGTCGATTTGTGCACGGATCTTAGTTTCGGCGTCAACGCATCAGAATGGCCGAGCGGTCTAAGGCGCTGCGTTCAGGTCGCAGTCTCTTCTGGAGGCGTGGGTTCGAATCCCACTCCTGATATTGCCTTTTGCTCCACGAGGTTAAATTTCTCCAGCAAGATTTTCAAACTCAGGAAGATCCAATACCTCCCTTTCAATGGAAAAGCTTTGGTCTCAGGACATGAGATTCCCGCTTAAATACGCACAGCAAGACACCACCGGCAAAAGCCCAGTAAATAGTCTGGCAGGTTGGATTGTTCACATCCGTCCAAGAGGGGAAGTTGGGAACTCGGTTTCTATTGTGATTCATTGCTCGATAAAGCTTTATTTCCTTATTGGCCCCCTGTGAGTTATTACTGGATATCGTTATATATCTATATTGCCCCTCTGTGGGGTACTGCTGGATAACGTTTCCCGAGCAGCTTTGACTAAGGGTCACCTGGACACGAAACGTCAGCTCATTTCTCTCCCTCCAGATGCTGTCAGATCTGCTGAGACTTTAAAGCATTTTCTCTGTGGTTCCCTATGTGTGAGCTTTACAATGTTGTAATGTGTCATGCTGTCTCCTTCATTCTTGGGACTAATGTCGGGATGAGACTGCAAGAAAGTTTCTGATAGGTATTTGCTGCAAAGCAAACAGGAACGTGTGTTATGTTTACTTTTGGTGTGAGGGAGAATGTAAATAGCAGAGAATAGCCTCGATTCCTCGACCTCTGGCTAATAGCCCAGCACGCTTCCGCTGCGGCACTCTGCTCCTTTAACCAGGAGCTACAACATTACTGCCCTGCGGTAACCACCCAACTATTCACTGCCTCATTTTTTTCTTTCAAAAAGAACACACGTTTGAGCTCACTGATTCTGGTCAGCACAGTTCAGATAATTCAGTTTCGTGCGGAATGGTTGTTCTGTGAAGGTGATGTGATTTCTTCTGTGACGTTGTTCTGATGGGAAAGTGGGGAGTGACTGCAATCACCTTTATAAAATGAAGTTCGGGGCAGCAGTTTCATCTATCTGGGAACATTGATCACGCTGTTACAGACTTCCTCAAACTTTGCCTCAAGTCCGACCACAAAAAAAAAAGAGCACCGAGCAGAGTGGCGCAGCGGAAGCGTGCTGGGCCCATAACCCAGAGGTCGATGGATCGAAACCATCCTCTGCTATTCATATTCTCAATCACACCAAACGGAAACAAGTTGCTATTTGTCAGCAGCACATCTGCCTTTTTCTTTATTAGTATCAAAGTTTTGCTTTCAGTCTGATCCACTCTTTCACACCTGTTCTTCAGCTAACCACAGTACAGTCGCGGTGACTAAGTTGACTTCTCCCAGAACACTCTTCTGCCGCCTCTACTGGATTAACGTTCACCTGATTGGACACTGGAGGGGTTCTTCGGCTGCCTGTCTGTGAGAGCAGCACCGGAAGCAGCTGTGGAGAGTTATTGCAGTCGCCAGAATGCAACTCTCCAATTAGATACTTCACGTCGCTCAGATCGTAGACTTTCAACACCTTCGTCTGAGGAACAGGTAGAGCGGGAATTCGGACCTTGTTGATTAGAGCAAACTGATGACTGCAGCAATGGGAAGCTCCTTAACCTCCAGCGGTTTGGACAAGGATGGCACTCAGCGACAGGAGTCTGGCTGGGGTTCAAAAGTAGGAAAAGCATATCTTGTTTGAAATGAAATAACGATGAAGATAGACTTTAAGTCGATTTGTGCACGGATCTTAGTGTCGGCGACAACGGATCAGGATGGCCGAGCGGTCTGAGGCGCTGCGTTCAGGTTGCAGTTTCTTCTGGAGGCGATGGTTCGAATCCGACTCTTGATATTGTCTTTTCCTCCACGAGGTTAAATTTCTCCAGCAAGATTTTCAACCTCAGGAAGATCCATTACCTCCCTTTCAATAGAAAAGCGTTGGTCTCAGGACATGAAATTCCAGCTTAAATACGCACAGCAAGACCCCACCGGCAAAAGCCCAGCTCATGACTCGATAATCTGCTTCGGTGAGTCTGGTTGAGGAATCCATGTTGATCCCAAGAGAAGGGTAAAATTCGTCTTCTCTTGTAAATAGTCTGGCAGGTTGGATTGTTCACATCCGTCCAAGAGGGGAAGTTGGGGACTCGGTTTCTATTGTGATTCATTGCTCGATAAAGCTTTATTTCCTTATTGGCCCCCTGTGAGTCGATTCCTCGACCTCGACCGCGAATAGCTCAACCACGTGCGGACTGGCGCAGCGGGAGCGTGGTGGGCCCATAGCCCAGCAGTCGATGGACCAAAACCATCGTCTGCTATTTGTATTCGCACTCACACCAAAAGCAAACAAGTCGCTATCACCCAGCAGCACATCTGCCTTTTTCTTTATTAGTATCAACATTTTCCTTTCAGTATGATCTGCTCCTTGACACCTGTTCTTCAGCTACCCACAGTATAGTCGAGGTGACTAAGTTGACTTCTCCCAGAACACTCTTCCGCCGCCTCTACTGGATGAAATTTCACCTGTTTGGACACTGGAGGGGTTCTTCGGCTGTGAAAGCAGCACCGGAAGCAGCTGTGGAGAGAGATTCCAGTCGCCATGATGCATCTCTCCAATTGGATACTTCACGTCGCTCAGATCTTCGTCTCTCAATACCTTCGTGTGAGGAACAGGATATAATGAAAAAATATATCATTTGAACCATGAATGTGAACCTGGAAAAGACTGAGATTTTAAATGAAAGGGAAAGGTCCCACAAAGGGTTAACAGCCGCAGGTTGTTTAAAATACAGATAGCTTCGCAGCCGTTAAAGAAAACAGATATGGACAACTCAACCTGGTTTTAAAGTTAAAAAGACATTCAATCAATTTAAAATCTTAAGTTATATAAACGGGAACAGTATTTCACACTTCCCGAGAAGTGCATTATTTTACTGAACAATTAAAAAAGGAACAACCAGGATCTTAGGTTTAAATTGGGGGAGAAGGTTAAGCGGGAAACCTTGCTGACGCCACTTAAATATGAGACAACTGCTTTCCAGCTAAGAAACACATGAGGTGGCACGTTTATCCCATAATTTACACATTTTTGACGTTAAAAATCTTTTAGCAAATAATCAGGTCATAGGGTACAGGTCCAAGCCAGATAAGGTTAGAAATATAGGGGGCGACCTGCCGTTGACACCAGCTGACCAGTGGAAGTGCAGAGGCGAACTGCTTCGTTGGACACGAGTTCATATCCAGTATTTAGACTGAGAAAAAACATCACTAAAGACAGATATCAGGAAAGTTGCTGACGAAGCAACAAATAAATGTATTACCTGCCAAACAAAAGTATTACATGTCAAGCAGAATAAGCTAGTTCAACGACAGGGAGCTTGCATTAGCTACAGTCGGCAAGCAACAGTTACATTTCAATAAATGCCATGTAGAAACTAAGGCTGCGCAAAGGGCTATATAATACCTAATAATTCAGCAGCCAGCTCTCATAGCTGCCCTCGGTCATGGGAAGGACTGAACACGGAAGCCGAGCAGAACAGCGAATCCATCAGGAAAAAAACAAAAGTTACAGGAGATAATTGTCAAGGCAGACTTGAAGGTCTAACAACTGACCAGGAAGATGCAAAGAAAAGATCTTATTACTTTTCTGTAAAAACAGTGATTACATCTTTTAATTTGAAATTAAAACGAACTTAAATTGATAACCTGAAAGAGTGTTTATTAGAAAGTTTACTTTACTCTACTTAGAAAAGCCGGACCCGTGAGTGAAGCACCTGAGTGGAAAGTAAACAGAATCTTCTCTGAAGACATGGGTTATGCCGTGGGATAACATGAAACACTGGTTTGACCCGAATAGCGCCCACCTAAGTCTGCATAGGAGTCAGGGAGTGAGAATCCCTGTTCATCATTTAGAATATCTTGACCCTTTTCTGGTACAGGGGGAATTCTAAGAATAGTGGTGAGGTTTTAACTTCATGGCGCGCAACGTGGAGGGCTAGAATATTAGAAGTTTCTGGGTAAAGCGATGCTAGAATATTAGAAGTTTCTAGTTAAGCAGGTGGAGGTTTGAATATTAGAAATTTCTAACCTACACAGGGAATGGAATATTAGACGATTCTAGTTCCCAAATAATTGTTAGAATATTAGAAGTTTCTAACTGGCACAATCAACCGCGATAGAATGGCGGGGCAGACTCGATGGGTCTAATGGCTTAATTCTGCTCCTATATTTTATGAACTTATCTTTTGCGCGACTTCGTGAGTTGGAAACTGTTCCTTCTCCTCAGTTTGAAACTCACGAAGTCGCGCAAAAGATAAGTTCATAAAATATAGGAGCAGAATTAAGCCATTAGACCCATCGAGTCTGAGTTTCAAACTGAGGGGAAGGAACAGTTTCCAACTCAGAATTTATGCGCAATTAGGGCAGGGAGTGAAAAGTAACTTTCTCAGCTTTTTATTATTTGGTTTCACCATGGACAGCGTTCGTCTATTCACCGCCCGCCAAGCCCTTAATCAAAAGCTAAAAATCACAGCCTTTTTTCTGTATCCTCATGAAGTGGACGAAACAGAGACACAACAGACACGTTACAGACAAGAATGGGATTTGAATCAACGTGTGCAGAGTACAATGGATTATTGTGCATCACCTTAACCATGTGGAACAACCCCTTTACTTCATGGAATTTTAATATCTGATCTTGTCACAGACAAGTAGCCGAAGCACCCCACCAATGTACAATCAGGAGGACGTTCATCCACGAGAGGTGGCAGAAGGTAATAATGGGAGAAGTGAACCCGGTAACCTCGACTGCACAGTTGGTAGCCGAAGAAGAATTGTGGCAATGTGGAGTTAAGCCCCAAACACGTCTGCCGCCGTTCGTGCCTCCGTTCGTCCCTCCTCTAACCCAACTCGATGCAAGTGGCCTGACAACTTGGAATAGTTTGTCACATCAGTGATTGCAGATCCATCGTGTAAAAATGAATCCCACTTCCGAGAAACAATGGGCGAAAAATCGACGAGGATGGGATTCGAACCCACGTGCTCAATGGATTAGCAGTCCATCGCCTTAACCACTCGGCCACCTCGTCGCACAAATCCGTGCGTCAATACGTCTTAAGTCGTTTTGCATCCATGAACTGATGGCAATTAATTGCCTCTTTCTATTCAACCAGGTATGCCACGGGGGAGATGCAGTGGTGGTGGTATAGTGGTGAGCATCGCTGCTTTTGAAACCATTGACTCCGGTTCGATTCCCGGCCATCGCAGTAATAGTTGAATCGGGTGTTTTTGCGCGACATCCTGAGTTTCAAACTGAGGAAGACTGGTCAACTGTTTCTCATTCAGAATTTATGCGGATTATTTAAGTGAGGTGTTTAAGATGCGAAAAGGTGTAGATATTGTAGACGTGGAGTTGATGTTACCTGTTGTGGGGTAGTCTAAAACGAGAGGTCATCATCTTAGAATATGAGGCTGCAAATTTAAAAAAGAAAAACTACTTCTCCCAAAGGGTTGTAATTCTGTGGAATTCACTTCCTCAGAGTGTGGTGGATGCAGGACAGTGAGAAAGTTAAGGAGGACTTAGAGAGACTTTTATTGGTAATGAGTTGAAGGGTTCTGGAGAACGGGCAGGACGGTGGTGTTGAGGCCATTATGTTTGATCAGGCAAGATCACATGGAAGGTTTTACGCCCAAGAGGCTAAATTGCATATCCCAGCTCCAATGTTATGTGTTCTCGGGAGGAGGTGTTCTGGCTGATATCTCAATCGATCTCTTGTTCCGTAA